>NC_134826.1:148595217-148670150 GCF_004210375.1 Tachypleus tridentatus | reverse complement strand
ATATGTGTTAAGATGTTCTGCTGTTGGTGTAACATACCAGTATTACCTGTGATATGTGTTAAGATGTTCTGCTGTTGGTGTAACATACCAGTATTACCTGTGATATGTGTTAAGATGTTCTGCTGTTGGTGTAACATACCAGTATTACCTGTGATATGTGTTAAGATGTTCTGCTGTTGGTGTAACATACCAGTATTACCCGTGATATGTGTTAAGATGTTCTGCTGTTGGTGTAACATACCAGTATTACCTGTGATATGTGTTAAGATGTTCTGCTGTTGGTGTAACATACCAGTATTACCTGTGATATGTGTTAAGATGTTCTGCTGTTGGTGTAACATACCAGTATTACCTGTGATATGTGTTAAGATGTTCTGCTGTTGGTGTAACATACCAGTATTACCTGTGATATGTGTTAAGATGTTCTGCTGTTGGTGTAACATACCAGTATTACCTGTGATATGTGTTAAGATGTTCTGCTGTTGGTGTAACATACCAGTATTACCTGTGATATGTGTTAAGATGTTCTGCTGTTGGTGTAACATACCAGTATTACCTGTGATATGTGTTAAGATGTTCTGCTGTTGGTGTAACATACCAGTATTACCTGTGATATGTGTTAAGATGTTCTGCTGTTGGTGTAACATACCAGTATTACGTGTGATATGTGTTAAGATGTTCTGCTGTTGGTGTAACATACCAGTATTACCTGTGATATGTGTTAAGATGTTCTGCTGTTGGTGTAACATACCAGTATTACCTGTGATATGTGTTAAGATGTTCTGCTGTTGGTGTAACATACCAGTATTACCTGTGATATGTGTTAAGATGTTCTGCTGTTGGTGTAACATACCAGTATTACCTGTGATATGTGTTAAGATGTTCTGCTGTTGGTGTAACATACCAGTATTACCTGTGATATGTGTTAAGATGTTCTGCTGTTGGTGTAACATACCAGTATTACCTGTGATATGTGTTAAGATGTTCTGCTGTTGGTGTAACATACCAGTATTACCTGTGATATGTGTTAAGATGTTCTGCTGTTGGTGTAACATACCAGTATTACCTGTGATATGTGTTAAGATGTTCTGCTGTTGGTGTAACATACCAGTATTACCTGTGATATGTGTTAAGATGTTCTGCTGTTGGTGTAACATACCAGTATTACCTGTGATATGTGTTAAGATGTTCTGCTGTTGGTGTAACATACCAGTATTACCTGTGATATGTGTTAAGATGTTCTGCTGTTGGTGTAACATACCAGTATTACCTGTGATATGTGTTAAGATGTTCTGCTGTTGGTGTAACATACCAGTATTACGTGTGATATGTGTTAAGATGTTCTGCTGTTGGTGTAACATACCAGTATTACCTGTGATATGTGTTAAGATGTTCTGCTGTTGGTGTAACATACCAGTATTACCTGTGATATGTGTTAAGATGTTCTGCTGTTGGTGTAACATACCAGTATTACCTGTGATATGTGTTAAGATGTTCTGCTGTTGGTGTAACATACCAGTATTACCTGTGATATGTGTTAAGATGTTCTGCTGTTGGTGTAACATACCAGTATTACCTGTGATATGTGTTAAGATGTTCTGCTGTTGGTGTAACATACCAGTATTACGTGTGATATGTGTTAAGATGTTCTGCTGTTGGTGTAACATACCAGTATTACCTGTGATATGTGTTAAGATGTTCTGCTGTTGGTGTAACATACCAGTATTACCTGTGATATGTGTTAAGATGTTCTGCTGTTGGTGTAACATACCAGTATTACCTGTGATATGTGTTAAGATGTTCTGCTGTTGGTGTAACATACCAGTATTACCTGTGATATGTGTTAAGATGTTCTGCTGTTGGTGTAACATACCAGTATTACCTGTGATATGTGTTAAGATGTTCTGCTGTTGGTGTAACATACCAGTATTACCTGTGATATGTGTTAAGATGTTCTGCTGTTGGTGTAACATACCAGTATTACCTGTGATATGTGTTAAGATGTTCTGCTGTTGGTGTAACATACCAGTATTACGTGTGATATGTGTTAAGATGTTCTGCTGTTGGTGTAACATACCAGTATTACCTGTGATATGTGTTAAGATGTTCTGCTGTTGGTGTAACATACCAGTATTACCTGTGATATGTGTTAAGATGTTCTGCTGTTGGTGTAACATACCAGTATTACCTGTGATATGTGTTAAGATGTTCTGCTGTTGGTGTAACATACCAGTATTACCTGTGATATGTGTTAAGATGTTCTGCTGTTGGTGTAACATACCAGTATTACCTGTGATATGTGTTAAGATGTTCTGCTGTTGTGTAACATACCAGTATTACCTGTGATATGTGTTAAGATGTTCAACATACCAGTATTACCTGTGATATGTGTTAAGATGTTCTGCTGTTGGTGTAACATACCAGTATTACCTGTGATATGTGTTAAGATGTTCTGCTGTTGGTGTAACATACCAGTATTACCTGTGATATGTGTTAAGATGTTCTGCTGTTGGTGTAACATACCAGTATTACCTGTGATATGTGTTAAGATGTTCTGCTGTTGGTGTAACATACCAGTATTACCTGTGATATGTGTTAAGATGTTCTGCTGTTGGTGTAACATACCAGTATTACCTGTGATATGTGTTAAGATGTTCTGCTGTTGGTGTAACATACCAGTATTACCTGTGATATGTGTTAAGATGTTCTGCTGTTGGTGTAACATACCAGTATTACCTGTGATATGTGTTAAGATGTTCTGCTGTTGGTGTAACATACCAGTATTACCTGTGATATGTGTTAAGATGTTCTGCTGTTGGTGTAACATACCAGTATTACCTGTGATATGTGTTAAGATGTTCTGCTGTTGGTGTAACATACCAGTATTACCTGTGATATGTGTTAAGATGTTCTGCTGTTGGTGTAACATACCAGTATTACCTGTGATATGTGTTAAGATGTTCTGCTGTTGGTGTAACATACCAGTATTACCTGTGATATGTGTTAAGATGTTCTGCTGTTGGTGTAACATACCAGTATTACCTGTGATATGTGTTAAGATGTTCTGCTGTTGGTGTAACATACCAGTATTACCTGTGATATGTGTTAAGATGTTCTGCTGTTGGTGTAACATACCAGTATTACCTGTGATATGTGTTAAGATGTTCTGCTGTTGGTGTAACATACCAGTATTACCTGTGATATGTGTTAAGATGTTCTGCTGTTGGTGTAACATACCAGTATTACCTGTGATATGTGTTAAGATGTTCTGCTGTTGGTGTAACATACCAGTATTACCTGTGATATGTGTTAAGATGTTCTGCTGTTGGTGTAACATACCAGTATTACCTGTGATATGTGTTAAGATGTTCTGCTGTTGGTGTAACATACCAGTATTACGTGTGATATGTGTTAAGATGTTCTGCTGTTGGTGTAACATACCAGTATTACCTGTGATATGTGTTAAGATGTTCTGCTGTTGGTGTAACATACCAGTATTACCTGTGATATGTGTTAAGATGTTCTGCTGTTGGTGTAACATACCAGTATTACCTGTGATATGTGTTAAGATGTTCTGCTGTTGGTGTAACATACCAGTATTACCTGTGATATGTGTTAAGATGTTCTGCTGTTGGTGTAACATACCAGTATTACCTGTGATATGTGTTAAGATGTTCTGCTGTTGGTGTAACATACCAGTATTACCTGTGATATGTGTTAAGATGTTCTGCTGTTGGTGTAACATACCAGTATTACCTGTGATATGTGTTAAGATGTTCTGCTGTTGGTGTAACATACCAGTATTACCTGTGATATGTGTTAAGATGTTCTGCTGTTGGTGTAACATACCAGTATTACCTGTGATATGTGTTAAGATGTTCTGCTGTTGGTGTAACATACCAGTATTACCTGTGATATGTGTTAAGATGTTCTGCTGTTGGTGTAACATACCAGTATTACCTGTGATATGTGTTAAGATGTTCTGCTGTTGGTGTAACATACCAGTATTACCTGTGATATGTGTTAAGATGTTCTGCTGTTGGTGTAACATACCAGTATTACCTGTGATATGTGTTAAGATGTTCTGCTGTTGGTGTAACATACCAGTATTACCTGTGATATGTGTTAAGATGTTCTGCTGTTGGTGTAACATACCAGTATTACCTGTGATATGTGTTAAGATGTTCTGCTGTTGGTGTAACATACCAGTATTACCTGTGATATGTGTTAAGATGTTCTGCTGTTGGTGTAACATACCAGTATTACCTGTGATATGTGTTAAGATGTTCTGCTGTTGGTGTAACATACCAGTATTACCTGTGATATGTGTTAAGATGTTCTGCTGTTGGTGTAACATACCAGTATTACCTGTGATATGTGTTAAGATGTTCTGCTGTTGGTGTAACATACCAGTATTACGTGTGATATGTGTTAAGATGTTCTGCTGTTGGTGTAACATACCAGTATTACCTGTGATATGTGTTAAGATGTTCTGCTGTTGGTGTAACATACCAGTATTACCTGTGATATGTGTTAAGATGTTCTGCTGTTGGTGTAACATACCAGTATTACCTGTGATATGTGTTAAGATGTTCTGCTGTTGGTGTAACATACCAGTATTACCTGTGATATGTGTTAAGATGTTCTGCTGTTGGTGTAACATACCAGTATTACCTGTGATATGTGTTAAGATGTTCTGCTGTTGGTGTAACATACCAGTATTACCTGTGATATGTGTTAAGATGTTCTGCTGTTGGTGTAACATACCAGTATTACCTGTGATATGTGTTAAGATGTTCTGCTGTTGGTGTAACATACCAGTATTACCTGTGATATGTGTTAAGATGTTCTGCTGTTGGTGTAACATACCAGTATTACCTGTGATATGTGTTAAGATGTTCTGCTGTTGGTGTAACATACCAGTATTACCTGTGATATGTGTTAAGATGTTCTGCTGTTGGTGTAACATACCAGTATTACCTGTGATATGTGTTAAGATGTTCTGCTGTTGGTGTAACATACCAGTATTACCTGTGATATGTGTTAAGATGTTCTGCTGTTGGTGTAACATACCAGTATTACCTGTGATATGTGTTAAGATGTTCTGCTGTTGGTGTAACATACCAGTATTACCTGTGATATGTGTTAAGATGTTCTGCTGTTGGTGTAACATACCAGTATTACCTGTGATATGTGTTAAGATGTTCTGCTGTTGGTGTAACATACCAGTATTACCTGTGATATGTGTTAAGATGTTCTGCTGTTGGTGTAACATACCAGTATTACCTGTGATATGTGTTAAGATGTTCTGCTGTTGGTGTAACATACCAGTATTACCTGTGATATGTGTTAAGATGTTCTGCTGTTGGTGTAACATACCAGTATTACCTGTGATATGTGTTAAGATGTTCTGCTGTTGGTGTAACATACCAGTATTACCTGTGATATGTGTTAAGATGTTCTGCTGTTGGTGTAACATACCAGTATTACCTGTGATATGTGTTAAGATGTTCTGCTGTTGGTGTAACATACCAGTATTACGTGTGATATGTGTTAAGATGTTCTGCTGTTGGTGTAACATACCAGTATTACCTGTGATATGTGTTAAGATGTTCTGCTGTTGGTGTAACATACCAGTATTACCTGTGATATGTGTTAAGATGTTCTGCTGTTGGTGTAACATACCAGTATTACCTGTGATATGTGTTAAGATGTTCTGCTGTTGGTGTAACATACCAGTATTACCTGTGATATGTGTTAAGATGTTCTGCTGTTGGTGTAACATACCAGTATTACCTGTGATATGTGTTAAGATGTTCTGCTGTTGGTGTAACATACCAGTATTACCTGTGATATGTGTTAAGATGTTCTGCTGTTGGTGTAACATACCAGTATTACCTGTGATATGTGTTAAGATGTTCTGCTGTTGGTGTAACATACCAGTATTACCTGTGATATGTGTTAAGATGTTCTGCTGTTGGTGTAACATACCAGTATTACCTGTGATATGTGTTAAGATGTTCTGCTGTTGGTGTAACATACCAGTATTACCTGTGATATGTGTTAAGATGTTCTGCTGTTGGTGTAACATACCAGTATTACGTGTGATATGTGTTAAGATGTTCTGCTGTTGGTGTAACATACCAGTATTACCTGTGATATGTGTTAAGATGTTCTGCTGTTGGTGTAACATACCAGTATTACCTGTGATATGTGTTAAGATGTTCTGCTGTTGGTGTAACATACCAGTATTACCTGTGATATGTGTTAAGATGTTCTGCTGTTGGTGTAACATACCAGTATTACCTGTGATATGTGTTAAGATGTTCTGCTGTTGGTGTAACATACCAGTATTACCTGTGATATGTGTTAAGATGTTCTGCTGTTGGTGTAACATACCAGTATTACCTGTGATATGTGTTAAGATGTTCTGCTGTTGGTGTAACATACCAGTATTACCTGTGATATGTGTTAAGATGTTCTGCTGTTGGTGTAACATACCAGTATTACCTGTGATATGTGTTAAGATGTTCTGCTGTTGGTGTAACATACCAGTATTACCTGTGATATGTGTTAAGATGTTCTGCTGTTGGTGTAACATACCAGTATTACCTGTGATATGTGTTAAGATGTTCTGCTGTTGGTGTAACATACCAGTATTACGTGTGATATGTGTTAAGATGTTCTGCTGTTGGTGTAACATACCAGTATTACCTGTGATATGTGTTAAGATGTTCTGCTGTTGGTGTAACATACCAGTATTACCTGTGATATGTGTTAAGATGTTCTGCTGTTGGTGTAACATACCAGTATTACCTGTGATATGTGTTAAGATGTTCTGCTGTTGGTGTAACATACCAGTATTACCTGTGATATGTGTTAAGATGTTCTGCTGTTGGTGTAACATACCAGTATTACCTGTGATATGTGTTAAGATGTTCTGCTGTTGGTGTAACATACCAGTATTACCTGTGATATGTGTTAAGATGTTCTGCTGTTGGTGTAACATACCAGTATTACCTGTGATATGTGTTAAGATGTTCTGCTGTTGGTGTAACATACCAGTATTACCTGTGATATGTGTTAAGATGTTCTGCTGTTGGTGTAACATACCAGTATTACCTGTGATATGTGTTAAGATGTTCTGCTGTTGGTGTAACATACCAGTATTACCTGTGATATGTGTTAAGATGTTCTGCTGTTGGTGTAACATACCAGTATTACCTGTGATATGTGTTAAGATGTTCTGCTGTTGGTGTAACATACCAGTATTACCTGTGATATGTGTTAAGATGTTCTGCTGTTGGTGTAACATACCAGTATTACCTGTGATATGTGTTAAGATGTTCTGCTGTTGGTGTAACATACCAGTATTACCTGTGATATGTGTTAAGATGTTCTGCTGTTGGTGTAACATACCAGTATTACCTGTGATATGTGTTAAGATGTTCTGCTGTTGGTGTAACATACCAGTATTACCTGTGATATGTGTTAAGATGTTCTGCTGTTGGTGTAACATACCAGTATTACCTGTGATATGTGTTAAGATGTTCTGCTGTTGGTGTAACATACCAGTATTACGTGTGATATGTGTTAAGATGTTCTGCTGTTGGTGTAACATACCAGTATTACCTGTGATATGTGTTAAGATGTTCTGCTGTTGGTGTAACATACCAGTATTACCTGTGATATGTGTTAAGATGTTCTGCTGTTGGTGTAACATACCAGTATTACCTGTGATATGTGTTAAGATGTTCTGCTGTTGGTGTAACATACCAGTATTACCTGTGATATGTGTTAAGATGTTCTGCTGTTGGTGTAACATACCAGTATTACCTGTGATATGTGTTAAGATGTTCTGCTGTTGGTGTAACATACCAGTATTACCTGTGATATGTGTTAAGATGTTCTGCTGTTGGTGTAACATACCAGTATTACCTGTGATATGTGTTAAGATGTTCTGCTGTTGGTGTGTAACATACCAGTATTACCTGTGATATGTGTTAAGATGTTCTGCTGTTGGTGTAACATACCAGTATTACCTGTGATATGTGTTAAGATGTTCTGCTGTTGGTGTAACATACCAGTATTACCTGTGATATGTGTTAAGATGTTCTGCTGTTGGTGTAACATACCAGTATTACCTGTGATATGTGTTAAGATGTTCTGCTGTTGGTGTAACATACCAGTATTACCTGTGATATGTGTTAAGATGTTCTGCTGTTGGTGTAACATACCAGTATTACCTGTGATATGTGTTAAGATGTTCTGCTGTTGGTGTAACATACCAGTATTACCTGTGATATGTGTTAAGATGTTCTGCTGTTGGTGTAACATACCAGTATTACCTGTGATATGTGTTAAGATGTTCTGCTGTTGGTGTAACATACCAGTATTACCTGTGATATGTGTTAAGATGTTCTGCTGTTGGTGTAACATACCAGTATTACCTGTGATATGTGTTAAGATGTTCTGCTGTTGGTGTAACATACCAGTATTACCTGTGATATGTGTTAAGATGTTCTGCTGTTGGTGTAACATACCAGTATTACCTGTGATATGTGTTAAGATGTTCTGCTGTTGGTGTAACATACCAGTATTACCTGTGATATGTGTTAAGATGTTCTGCTGTTGGTGTAACATACCAGTATTACCTGTGATATGTGTTAAGATGTTCTGCTGTTGGTGTAACATACCAGTATTACCTGTGATATGTGTTAAGATGTTCTGCTGTTGGTGTAACATACCAGTATTACCTGTGATATGTGTTAAGATGTTCTGCTGTTGGTGTAACATACCAGTATTACCTGTGATATGTGTTAAGATGTTCTGCTGTTGGTGTAACATACCAGTATTACCTGTGATATGTGTTAAGATGTTCTGCTGTTGGTGTAACATACCAGTATTACCTGTGATATGTGTTAAGATGTTCTGCTGTTGGTGTAACATACCAGTATTACCTGTGATATGTGTTAAGATGTTCTGCTGTTGGTGTAACATACCAGTATTACCTGTGATATGTGTTAAGATGTTCTGCTGTTGGTGTAACATACCAGTATTACCTGTGATATGTGTTAAGATGTTCTGCTGTTGGTGTAACATACCAGTATTACCTGTGATATGTGTTAAGATGTTCTGCTGTTGGTGTAACATACCAGTATTACCTGTGATATGTGTTAAGATGTTCTGCTGTTGGTGTAACATACCAGTATTACCTGTGATATGTGTTAAGATGTTCTGCTGTTGTGTAACATACCAGTATTACCTGATATGTGTTAAGATGTTCTGCTGTTGGTGTAACATACCAGTATTACCTGTGATATGTGTTAAGATGTTCTGCTGTTGGTGTAACATACCAGTATTACCTGTGATATGTGTTAAGATGTTCTGCTGTTGGTGTAACATACCAGTATTACGTGTGATATGTGTTAAGATGTTCTGCTGTTGGTGTAACATACCAGTATTACCTGTGATATGTGTTAAGATGTTCTGCTGTTGGTGTAACATACCAGTATTACCTGTGATATGTGTTAAGATGTTCTGCTGTTGGTGTAACATACCAGTATTACCTGTGATATGTGTTAAGATGTTCTGCTGTTGGTGTAACATACCAGTATTACCTGTGATATGTGTTAAGATGTTCTGCTGTTGGTGTAACATACCAGTATTACCTGTGATATGTGTTAAGATGTTCTGCTGTTGGTGTAACATACCAGTATTACCTGTGATATGTGTTAAGATGTTCTGCTGTTGGTGTAACATACCAGTATTACCTGTGATATGTGTTAAGATGTTCTGCTGTTGGTGTAACATACCAGTATTACCTGTGATATGTGTTAAGATGTTCTGCTGTTGGTGTAACATACCAGTATTACCTGTGATATGTGTTAAGATGTTCTGCTGTTGGTGTAACATACCAGTATTACCTGTGATATGTGTTAAGATGTTCTGCTGTTGGTAACATACCAGTAACATACCAGTATTACCTGTGATATGTGTTAAGATGTTCTGCTGTTGGTGTAACATACCAGTATTACCTGTGATATGTGTTAAGATGTTCTGCTGTTGGTGTAACATACCAGTATTACCTGTGATATGTGTTAAGATGTTCTGCTGTTGGTGTAACATACCAGTATTACCTGTGATATGTGTTAAGATGTTCTGCTGTTGGTGTAACATACCAGTATTACCTGTGATATGTGTTAAGATGTTCTGCTGTTGGTGTAACATACCAGTATTACCTGTGATATGTGTTAAGATGTTCTGCTGTTGGTGTAACATACCAGTATTACCTGTGATATGTGTTAAGATGTTCTGCTGTTGGTGTAACATACCAGTATTACCTGTGATATGTGTTAAGATGTTCTGCTGTTGGTGTAACATACCAGTATTACCCAGTGTGATATGTGTTAAGATGTTCTGCTGTTGGTGTAACATACCAGTATTACCTGTGATATGTGTTAAGATGTTCTGCTGTTGGTGTAACATACCAGTATTACCTGTGATATGTGTTAAGATGTTCTGCTGTTGGTGTAACATACCAGTATTACCTGTGATATGTGTTAAGATGTTCTGCTGTTGGTGTAACATACCAGTATTACCTGTGATATGTGTTAAGATGTTCTGCTGTTGGTGTAACATACCAGTATTACCTGTGATATGTGTTAAGATGTTCTGCTGTTGGTGTAACATACCAGTATTACGTGTGATATGTGTTAAGATGTTCTGCTGTTGGTGTAACATACCAGTATTACCTGTGATATGTGTTAAGATGTTCTGCTGTTGGTGTAACATACCAGTATTACCTGATATGTGTTAAGATGTTCTGCTGTTGGTGTAACATACCAGTATTACCTGTGATATGTGTTAAGATGTTCTGCTGTTGGTGTAACATACCAGTATTACCTGTGATATGTGTTAAGATGTTCTGCTGTTGGTGTAACATACCAGTATTACCTGTGATATGTGTTAAGATGTTCTGCTGTTGGTGTAACATACCAGTATTACCTGTGATATGTGTTAAGATGTTCTGCTGTTGGTGTAACATACCAGTATTACCTGTGATATGTGTTAAGATGTTCTGCTGTTGGTGTAACATACCAGTATTACGTGTGATATGTGTTAAGATGTTCTGCTGTTGGTGTAACATACCAGTATTACCTGTGATATGTGTTAAGATGTTCTGCTGTTGGTGTAACATACCAGTATTACCTGTGATATGTGTTAAGATGTTCTGCTGTTGGTGTAACATACCAGTATTACCTGTGATATGTGTTAAGATGTTCTGCTGTTGTAAGATAACATACCAGTATTACCTGTGATATGTGTTAAGATGTTCTGCTGTTGGTGTAACATACCAGTATTACCTGTGATGTGTTAAGATGTTCTAACATACCAGATTACCTGTGATATGTGTTAAGATGTTCTGTTGGTGTAACATACCAGTATTACGTGTGATATGTGTTAAGATGTTCTGCTGTTGGTGTAACATACCAGTATTACCTGTGATATGTGTTAAGATGTTCTGCTGTTGGTGTAACATACCAGTATTACCTGTGATATGTGTTAAGATGTTCTGCTGTTGGTGTAACATACCAGTATTACCTGTGATATGTGTTAAGATGTTCTGCTGTTGGTGTAACATACCAGTATTACGTGTGATATGTGTTAAGATGTTCTGCTGTTGGTGTAACATACCAGTATTACCTGATATGTGTTAAGATGTTCTGCTGTTGGTGTAACATACCAGTATTACGTGTGATATGTGTTAAGATGTTCTGCTGTTGGTGTAACATACCAGTATTACCTGTGATATGTGTTAAGATGTTCTGCTGTTGGTGTAACATACCAGTATTACCTGTGATATGTGTTAAGATGTTCTGCTGTTGGTGTAACATACCAGTATTACCTGTGATATGTGTTAAGATGTTCTGCTGTTGGTGTAACATACCAGTATTACCTGTGATATGTGTTAAGATGTTCTGCTGTTGGTGTAACATACCAGTATTACCTGTGATATGTGTTAAGATGTTCTGCTGTTGGTGTAACATACCAGTATTACCTGTGATATGTGTTAAGATGTTCTGCTGTTGGTGTAACATACCAGTATTACCTGTGATATGTGTTAAGATGTTCTGCTGTTGGTGTAACATACCAGTATTACCTGTGATATGTGTTAAGATGTTCTGCTGTTGGTGTGTAACATACCAGTATTACCTGTGATATGTGTTAAGATGTTCTGCTGTTGGTGTAACATACCAGTATTACCTGTGATATGTGTTAAGATGTTCTGCTGTTGGTGTAACATACCAGTATTACCTGTGATATGTGTTAAGATGTTCTGCTGTTGGTGTAACATACCAGTATTACCTGTGATATGTGTTAAGATGTTCTGCTGTTGGTGTAACATACCAGTATTACCTGTGATATGTGTTAAGATGTTCTGCTGTTGGTGTAACATACCAGTATTACCTGTGATATGTGTTAAGATGTTCTGCTGTTGGTGTAACATACCAGTATTACCTGTGATATGTGTTAAGATGTTCTGCTGTTGGTGTAACATACCAGTATTACCTGTGATATGTGTTAAGATGTTCTGCTGTTGGTGTAACATACCAGTATTACCTGTGATATGTGTTAAGATGTGTTAAGATGCTGTTGTTGTGTAACATACCAGTATTACCTGTGATATGTGTTAAGATGTTCTGCTGTTGGTGTAACATACCAGTATTACCTGTGATATGTGTTAAGATGTTCTGCTGTTGGTGTAACATACCAGTATTACCTGTGATATGTGTTAAGATGTTCTGCTGTTGGTGTAACATACCAGTATTACCCAGTGATATGTGTTAAGATGTTCTGCTGTTGGTGTAACATACCAGTATTACCTGTGATATGTGTTAAGATGTTCTGCTGTTGGTGTAACATACCAGTATTACCTGTGATATGTGTTAAGATGTTCTGCTGTTGGTGTAACATACCAGTATTACCTGTGATATGTGTTAAGATGTTCTGCTGTTGGTGTAACATACCAGTATTACCTGTGATATGTGTTAAGATGTTCTGCTGTTGGTGTAACATACCAGTATTACCTGTGATATGTGTTAAGATGTTCTGCTGTTGGTGTAACATACCAGTATTACCTGTGATATGTGTTAAGATGTTCTGCTGTTGGTGTAACATACCAGTATTACCCGTGATATGTGTTAAGATGTTCTGCTGTTGGTGTAACATACCAGTATTACGTGTGATATGTGTTAAGATGTTCTGCTGTTGGTGTAACATACCAGTATTACCTGTGATATGTGTTAAGATGTTCTGCTGTTGGTGTAACATACCAGTATTACCTGTGATATGTGTTAAGATGTTCTGCTGTTGGTGTAACATACCAGTATTACCTGTGATATGTGTTAAGATGTTCTGCTGTTGGTGTAACATACCAGTATTACCTGTGATATGTGTTAAGATGTTCTGCTGTTGTGTAACATACCAGTATTACCTGTGATATGTGTTAAGATGTTCTGCTGTTGGTGTAACATACCAGTATTACCTGTGATATGTGTTAAGATGTTCTGCTGTTGGTGTAACATACCAGTATTACCTGTGATATGTGTTAAGATGTGTCATACCAGCTGTTGTGTGATAACATACCAGTATTACCTGTGATATGTGTTAAGATGTTCTGCTGTTGGTGTAACATACCAGTATTACCTGTGATATGTGTTAAGATGTTCTGCTGTTGGTGTAACATACCAGTATTACCTGTGATATGTGTTAAGATGTTCTGCTGTTGGTGTAACATACCAGTATTACCTGTGATATGTGTTAAGATGTTCTGCTGTTGGTGTAACATACCAGTATTACCTGTGATATGTGTTAAGATGTTCTGCTGTTGGTGTAACATACCAGTATTACCTGTGATATGTGTTAAGATGTTCTGCTGTTGGTGTAACATACCAGTATTACCAGTGTGATATGTGTTAAGATGTTCTGCTGTTGGTGTAACATACCAGTATTACCTGTGATATGTGTTAAGATGTTCTGCTGTTGGTGTAACATACCAGTATTACCTGTGATATGTGTTAAGATGTTCTGCTGTTGGTGTAACATACCAGTATTACCTGTGATATGTGTTAAGATGTTCTGCTGTTGGTGTAACATACCAGTATTACCTGTGATATGTGTTAAGATGTTCTGCTGTTGGTGTAACATACCAGTATTACCTGTGATATGTGTTAAGATGTTCTGCTGTTGGTGTAACATACCAGTATTACGTGTGATATGTGTTAAGATGTTCTGCTGTTGGTGTAACATACCAGTATTACCTGTGATATGTGTGTAACATACCAGATTACCTGTGATATGTGTTAAGATGTTCTGCTGTTGGTGTAACATACCAGTATTACCTGTGATATGTGTTAAGATGTTCTGCTGTTGGTGTAACATACCAGTATTACCTGTGATATGTGTTAAGATGTTCTGCTGTTGGTGTAACATACCAGTATTACCTGTGATATGTGTTAAGATGTTCTGCTGTTGGTGTAACATACCAGTATTACCTGTGATATGTGTTAAGATGTTCTGCTGTTGGTGTAACATACCAGTATTACCTGTGATATGTGTTAAGATGTTCTGCTGTTGGTGTAACATACCAGTATTACCTGTGATATGTGTTAAGATGTTCTGCTGTTGGTGTAACATACCAGTATTACGTGTGATATGTGTTAAGATGTTCTGCTGTTGGTGTAACATACCAGTATTACCTGTGATATGTGTTAAGATGTTCTGCTGTTGGTGTAACATACCAGTATTACGTGTGATATGTGTTACTGCTGTTGATATGTGTATGTGTTAAGATGTTCTGCTGTTGGTGTAACATACCAGTATTACCTGTGATATGTGTTAAGATGTTCTGCTGTTGGTGTAACATACCAGTATTACCTGTGATATGTGTTAAGATGTTCTGCTGTTGGTGTAACATACCAGTATTACCTGTGATATGTGTTAAGATGTTCTGCTGTTGGTGTAACATACCAGTATTACCTGTGATATGTGTTAAGATGTTCTGCTGTTGGTGTAACATACCAGTATTACCTGCTGTGATATGTGTATGTGTTAAGATGTTCTGCTGTTGGTGTAACATACCAGTATTACGTGTGATATGTTGTTAACATACCAGATGTTCTGCTGTTGTTGTGTAACATACCAGTATTACCTGTGATATGTGTTAAGATGTTCTGCTGTTGGTGTAACATACCAGTATTACCTGTGATATGTGTTAAGATGTTCTGCTGTTGGTGTAACATACCAGTATTACCTGTGATATGTGTTAAGATGTTCTGCTGTTGGTGTAACATACCAGTATTACCTGTGATATGTGTTAAGATGTTCTGCTGTTGGTTGTGTAACATACCAGTATTACCTGTGATATGTGTTAAGATGTTCTGCTGTTGGTGTAACATACCAGTATTACCTGTGATATGTGTTAAGATGTTCTGCTGTTGGTGTAACATACCAGTATTACCTGTGATATGTGTTAAGATGTTCTGCTGTTGGTGTAACATACCAGTATTACCTGTGATATGTGTTAAGATGTTCTGCTGTTGGTGTAACATACCAGTATTACCTGTGATATGTGTTAAGATGTTCTGCTGTTGTGTATGTGTTAACATACCAGTATTACCTGTGATATGTGTTAAGATGTTCTGCTGTTGGTGTAACATACCAGTATTACCTGTGATATGTGTTAAGATGTTCTGCTGTTGGTGTAACATACCAGTATTACCTGTGATATGTGTTAAGATGTTCTGCTGTTGGTGTAACATACCAGTATTACCTGTGATATGTGTTAAGATGTTCTGCTGTTGGTGTAACATACCAGTATTACCTGTGATTGTGTTACCTGTGATATGTGTTAAGATGTTCTGCTGTTGGTGTAACATACCAGTATTACCTGTGATATGTGTTAAGATGTTCTGCTGTAAGATGTTCCTGTGATATGTGTTAAGATGTTCTGCTGTTGGTGTAACATACCAGTATTACCTGTGATATGTGTTAAGATGTTCTGCTGTTGGTGTAACATACCAGTATTACCTGTGATATGTGTTAAGATGTTCTGTTGGTGTAACATACCAGTATTACCTGTGATATGTGTTAAGATGTTCTGCTGTTGGTGTAACATACCAGTATTACCTGTGATATGTGTTAAGATGTTCTGCTGTTGGTGTAACATACCAGTATTACAACATACCAGTATTACCTGTGATATGTGTTAAGATGTTCTGCTGTTGGTGTAACATACCAGTATTACCTGTGATATGTGTTAAGATGTTCTGCTGTTGGTGTAACATACCAGTATTACGTGTGATATGTGTTAAGATGTTCTGCTGTTGATGTTCTGCTGTTGGTGTAACATACCAGTATTACCTGTATGTGTTAAGATGTTCTGCTGTTGGTGTAACATACCAGTATTACCTGTGATATGTGTTAAGATGTTCTGCTGTTGGTGTAACATACCAGTATTACCTGTGATATGTGTTAAGATGTTCTGCTGTTGGTGTAACATACCAGTATTACCTGTGATATGTGTTAAGATGTTCTGCTGTTGGTGTAACATACCAGTATTACCTGTGATATGTGTTAAGATGTTCTGCTGTTGGTGTAACATACCAGTATTACCTGTGATATGTGTTAAGATGTTCTGCTGTTGGTGTAACATACCAGTATTACCTGTGATATGTGTTAAGATGTTCTGCTGTTGGTGTAACATACCAGTATTACCTGTGATATGTGTTAAGATGTTCTGCTGTTGGTGTAACATACCAGTATTACCTGTGATATGTGTTAAGATGTTCTGCTGTTGGTGTAACATACCAGTATTACCTGTGATATGTGTTAAGATGTTCTGCTGTTGGTGTAACATACCAGTATTACCTGTGATATGTGTTAAGATGTTCTGCTGTTGGTGTAACATACCAGTATTACCTGTGATATGTGTTAAGATGTTCTGCTGTTGGTGTAACATACCAGTATTACCTGTGATATGTGTTAAGATGTTCTGCTGTTGGTGTAACATACCAGTATTACCTGTGATATGTGTTAAGATGTTCTGCTGTTGGTGTAACATACCAGTATTACGTGTGATATGTGTTAAGATGTTCTGCTGTTGGTGTAACATACCAGTATTACCTGTGATATGTGTTAAGATGTTCTGCTGTTGGTGTAACATACCAGTATTACATACCAGTGATATGTGTTAAGATGTTCTGCTGTTGGTGTAACATACCAGTATTACCTGTGATATGTGTTAAGATGTTCTGCTGTTGGTGTAACATACCAGTATTACCTGTGATATGTGTTAAGATGTTCTGCTGTTGGTGTAACATACCAGTATTACCTGTGATATGTGTTAAGATGTTCTGCTGTTGGTGTAACATACCAGTATTACCTGTGATATGTGTTAAGATGTTCTGCTGTTGGTGTAACATACCAGTATTACCTGTGATATGTGTTAAGATGTTCTGCTGTTGGTGTAACATACCAGTATTACCTGTGATATGTGTTAAGATGTTCTGCTGTTGGTGTAACATACCAGTATTACCTGTGATATGTGTTAAGATGTTCTGCTGTTGGTGTAACATACCAGTATTACCTGTGATATGTGTTAAGATGTTCTGCTGTTGGTGTAACATACCAGTATTACCTGTGATATGTTACCTGTGATATGTGTTAAGATGTTGTGTTAAGATGTTGGTGTAACATACCAGTATTACCTGTGATATGTGTTAAGATGTTCTGCTGTTGGTGTAACATACCAGTATTACGTGTGATATGTGTTAAGATGTTCTGCTGTTGGTGTAACATACCAGTATTACCTGTGATATGTGTTAAGATGTTCTGCTGTTGGTGTAACATACCAGTATTACTGTTGTGATATGTGTTAAGATGTTCTGCTGTTGGTGTAACATACCAGTATTACCTGTGATATGTGTTAAGATGTTCTGCTGTTGGTGTAACATACCAGTATTACCTGTGATATGTGTTAAGATGTTCTGCTGTTGGTGTAACATACCAGTATTACCTGTGATATGTGTTAAGATGTTCTGCTGTTGGTGTAACATACCAGTATTACCTGTGATATGTGTTAAGATGTTCTGCTGTTGGTGTAACATACCAGTATTACCTGTGATATGTGTTAAGATGTTCTGCTGTTGGTGTAACATACCAGTATTACCTGTGATATGTGTTAAGATGTTCTGCTGTTGGTGTAACATACCAGTATTACCTGTGATATGTGTTAAGATGTTCTGCTGTTGGTGTAACATACCAGTATTACCTGTGATATGTGTTAAGATGTTCTGCTGTTGGTGTAACATACCAGTATTACGTGTGATATGTGTTAAGATGTTCTGCTGTTGGTGTAACATACCAGTATTACCTGTGATATGTGTTAAGATGTTCTGCTGTTGGTGTAACATACCAGTATTACCTGTGATATGTGTTAAGATGTTCTGCTGTTGGTGTAACATACCAGTATTACCTGTGATATGTGTTAAGATGTTCTGCTGTTGGTGTAACATACCAGTATTACCTGTGATATGTGTTAAGATGTTCTGCTGTTGGTGTAACATACCAGTATTACCTGTGATATGTGTTAAGATGTTCTGCTGTTGGTGTAACATACCAGTATTACATACCAGTATTACCTGATATGTGTTAAGATGTTCTGCTGTTGGTGTAACATACCAGTATTACCTGTGATATGTGTTAAGATGTTCTGCTGTTGGTGTAACATACCAGTATTACCTGTGATATGTGTTAAGATGTTCTGCTGTTGGTGTAACATACCAGTATTACCTGTGATATGTGTTAAGATGTTCTGCTGTTGGTGTAACATACCAGTATTACCTGTGATATGTGTTAAGATGTTCTGCTGTTGGTGTAACATACCAGTATTACCTGTGATATGTGTTAAGATGTTCTGCTGTTGGTGTAACATACCAGTATTACCTGTGATATGTGTTAAGATGTTCTGCTGTTGGTGTAACATACCAGTATTACCTGTGATATGTGTTAAGATGTTCTGCTGTTGGTGTAACATACCAGTATTACCTGTGATATGTGTTAAGATGTTCTGCTGTTGGTGTAACATACCAGTATTACCTGTGATATGTGTTAAGATGTTCTGCTGTTGGTGTAACATACCAGTATTACCTGTGATATGTGTTAAGATGTTCTGCTGTTGGTGTAACATACCAGTATTACCTGTGATATGTGTTAAGATGTTCTGCTGTTGGTGTAACATACCAGTATTACCTGTGATATGTGTTAAGATGTTCTGCTGTTGGTGTAACATACCAGTATTACGTGTGATATGTGTTAAGATGTTCTGCTGTTGGTGTAACATACCAGTATTACCTGTGATATGTGTTAAGATGTTCTGCTGTTGGTGTAACATACCAGTATTACCTGTGATATGTGTTAAGATGTTCTGCTGTTGGTGTAACATACCAGTATTACCTGTGATATGTGTTAAGATGTTCTGCTGTTGGTGTAACATACCAGTATTACCTGTGATATGTGTTAAGATGTTCTGCTGTTGGTGTAACATACCAGTATTACCTGTGATATGTGTTAAGATGTTCTGCTGTTGGTGTAACATACCAGTATTACCTGTGATATGTGTTAAGATGTTCTGCTGTTGGTGTAACATACCAGTATTACCTGTGATATGTGTTAAGATGTTCTGCTGTTGGTGTAACATACCAGTATTACCTGTGATATGTGTTAAGATGTTCTGCTGTACCAGTATTACGATATGTGTTAAGATGTTCTGCTGTTTGTGTAACATACCAGTATTACGTGTGATATGTGTTAAGATGTTCTGCTGTTGGTGTAACATACCAGTATTACCTGTGATATGTGTTAAGATGTTCTGCTGTTGGTGTAACATACCAGTATTACCTGTGATATGTGTTAAGATGTTCTGCTGTTGGTGTAACATACCAGTATTACCTGTGATATGTGTTAAGATGTTCTGCTGTTGGTGTAACATACCAGTATTACCTGTGATATGTGTTAAGATGTTCTGCTGTTGGTGTAACATACCAGTATTACCTGTGATATGTGTTAAGATGTTCTGCTGTTGGTGTAACATACCAGTATTACCTGTGATATGTGTTAAGATGTTCTGCTGTTGGTGTAACATACCAGTATTACCTGTGATATGTGTTAAGATGTTCTGCTGTTGGTGTAACATACCAGTATTACCTGTGATATGTGTTAAGATGTTCTGCTGTTGGTGTAACATACCAGTATTACGTGTGATATGTGTTAAGATGTTCTGCTGTTGGTGTAACATACCAGTATTACCTGATATGTGTTAAGATGTTCTGCTGTTGGTGTAACATACCAGTATTACCTGTGATATGTGTTAAGATGTTCTGCTGTTGGTGTAACATACCAGTATTACCTGTGATATGTGTTAAGATGTTCTGCTGTTGGTGTAACATACCAGTATTACCTGTGATATGTGTTAAGATGTTCTGCTGTTGGTGTAACATACCAGTATTACCTGTGATATGTGTTAAGATGTTCTGCTGTTGGTGTAACATACCAGTATTACCTGTGATATGTGTTAAGATGTTCTGCTGTTGGTGTAACATACCAGTATTACCTGTGATATGTGTTAAGATGTTCTGCTGTTGGTGTAACATACCAGTATTACCTGTGATATGTGTTAAGATGTTCTGCTGTTGGTGTAACATACCAGTATTACCTGTGATATGTGTTAAGATGTTCTGCTGTTGGTGTAACATACCAGTATTACCTGTGATATGTGTTAAGATGTTCTGCTGTTGGTGTAACATACCAGTATTACCTGTGATATGTGTTAAGATGTTCTGCTGTTGGTGTAACATACCAGTATTACCTGTGATATGTGTTAAGATGTTCTGCTGTTGGTGTAACATACCAGTATTACCTGTGATATGTGTTAAGATGTTCTGCTGTTGGTGTAACATACCAGTATTACCTGTGATATGTGTTAAGATGTTCTGCTGTTGGTGTAACATACCAGTATTACCTGTGATATGTGTTAAGATGTTCTGCTGTTGGTGTAACATACCAGTATTACCTGTGATATGTGTTAAGATGTTCTGCTGTTGGTGTAACATACCAGTATTACGTGTGATATGTGTTAAGATGTTCTGCTGTTGGTGTAACATACCAGTATTACCTGTGATATGTGTTAAGATGTTCTGCTGTTGGTATGTAACATACCAGTATTACGTGTGATATGTGTTAAGATGTTCTGCTGTTGGTGTAACATACCAGTATTACCTGTGATATGTGTTAAGATGTTCTGCTGTTGGTGTAACATACCAGTATTACCCAGTGTGATATGTGTTAAGATGTTCTGCTGTTGGTGTAACATACCAGTATTACCTGTGATATGTGTTAAGATGTTCTGCTGTTGGTGTAACATACCAGTATTACCTGTGATATGTGTTAAGATGTTCTGCTGTTGGTGTAACATACCAGTATTACCTGTGATATGTGTTAAGATGTTCTGCTGTTGGTGTAACATACCAGTATTACCTGTGATATGTGTTAAGATGTTCTGCTGTTGGTGTAACATACCAGTATTACCTGTGATATGTGTTAAGATGTTCTGCTGTTGGTGTAACATACCAGTATTACCTGTGATATGTGTTAAGATGTTCTGCTGTTGGTGTAACATACCAGTATTACCTGTGATATGTGTTAAGATGTTCTGCTGTTGGTGTAACATACCAGTATTACCTGTGATATGTGTTAAGATGTTCTGCTGTTGGTGTAACATACCAGTATTACGTGTGATATGTGTTAAGATGTTCTGCTGTTGGTTGGTGTAACATACCAGTATTACCTGTGATATGTGTTAAGATGTTCTGCTGTTGGTGTAACATACCAGTATTACCTGTGATATGTGTTAAGATGTTCTGCTGTTGGTGTAACATACCAGTATTACCTGTGATATGTGTTAAGATGTTCTGCTGTTGGTGTAACATACCAGTATTACCTGTGATATGTGTTAAGATGTTCTGCTGTTGGTGTAACATACCAGTATTACCTGTGATATGTGTTAAGATGTTCTGCTGTTGGTGTAACATACCAGTATTACCTGTGATATGTGTTAAGATGTTCTGCTGTTGGTGTAACATACCAGTATTACCTGTGATATGTGTTAAGATGTTCTGCTGTTGGTGTAACATACCAGTATTACCTGTGATATGTGTTAAGATGTTCTGCTGTTGGTGTAACATACCAGTATTACCTGTGATATGTGTTAAGATGTTCTGCTGTTGGTGTAACATACCAGTATTACCTGTGATATGTGTTAAGATGTTCTGCTGTTGGTGTAACATACCAGTGTAACATACCAGTATTACCTGTGATATGTGTTAAGATGTTCTGCTGTTGGTGTAACATACCAGTATTACCTGTGATATGTGTTAAGATGTTCTGCTGTTGGTGTAACATACCAGTATTACCTATGTGATATGTGTTAAGATGTTCTGCTGTTGGTGTAACATACCAGTATTACCTGTGATATGTGTTAAGATGTTCTGCTGTTGGTGTAACATACCAGTATTACCTGTGATATGTGTTAAGATGTTCTGCTGTTGGTGTAACATACCAGTATTACCTGTGATATGTGTTAAGATGTTCAACATACCAGTATTACCTGTGATATGTGTTAAGATGTTCTGCTGTTGGTGTAACATACCAGTATTACCTGTGATATGTGTTAAGATGTTCTGCTGTTGGTGTAACATACCAGTATTACCTGTGATATGTGTTAAGATGTTCTGCTGTTGGTGTAACATACCAGTATTACCTGTGATATGTGTTAAGATGTTCTGCTGTTGGTGTAACATACCAGTATTACCTGTGATATGTGTTAAGATGTTCTGCTGTTGGTGTAACATACCAGTATTACCTGTGATATGTGTTAAGATGTTCTGCTGTTGGTGTAACATACCAGTATTACCTGTGATATGTGTTAAGATGTTCTGCTGTTGGTGTAACATACCAGTATTACGTGTGATATGTGTTAAGATGTTCTGCTGTTGGTGTAACATACCAGTATTACCTGTGATATGTGTTAAGATGTTCTGCTGTTGGTGTAACATACCAGTATTACCTGTGATATGTGTTAAGATGTTCTGCTGTTGGTGTAACATACCAGTATTACCTGTGATATGTGTTAAGATGTTCTGCTGTTGGTGTAACATACCAGTATTACCTGTGATATGTGTTAAGATGTTCTGCTGTTGGTGTAACATACCAGTATTACCTGTGATATGTGTTAAGATGTTCTGCTGTTGGTGTAACATACCAGTATTACGTGTGATATGTGTTAAGATGTTCTGCTGTTGGTGTAACATACCAGTATTACCTGTGATATGTGTTAAGATGTTCTGCTGTTGGTGTAACATACCAGTATTACGTGTGATATGTGTTAAGATGTTCTGCTGTTGGTGTAACATACCAGTATTACCTGTGATATGTGTTAAGATGTTCTGCTGTTGGTGTAACATACCAGTATTACCTGTGATATGTGTTAAGATGTTCTGCTGTTGGTGTAACATACCAGTATTACCTGTGATATGTGTTAAGATGTTCTGCTGTTGGTGTAACATACCAGTATTACCTGTGATATGTGTTAAGATGTTCTGCTGTTGGTGTAACATACCAGTATTACCTGTGATATGTGTTAAGATGTTCTGCTGTTGGTGTAACATACCAGTATTACCTGTGATATGTGTTAAGATGTTCTGCTGTTGGTGTAACATACCAGTATTACCTGTGATATGTGTTAAGATGTTCTGCTGTTGGTGTAACATACCAGTATTACCTGTGATATGTGTTAAGATGTTCTGCTGTTGGTGTAACATACCAGTATTACGTGTGATATGTGTTAAGATGTTCTGCTGTTGGTGTAACATACCAGTATTACCTGTGATATGTGTTAAGATGTTCTGCTGTTGGTGTAACATACCAGTATTACCTGTGATATGTGTTAAGATGTTCTGCTGTTGGTGTAACATACCAGTATTACCTGTGATATGTGTTAAGATGTTCTGTTGGTGTAACATACCAGTATTACCTGTGATATGTGTTAAGATGTTCATGTTGGTGTAACATACCAGTATTACCTGTGATATGTGTTAAGATGTTCTGCTGTTGGTGTAACATACCAGTATTACCTGTGATATGTGTTAAGATGTTCTGCTGTTGGTGTAACATACCAGTATTACCTGTGATATGTGTTAAGATGTTCTGCTGTTGGTGTAACATACCAGTATTACCTGTGATATGTGTTAAGATGTTCTGCTGTTGGTGTAACATACCAGTATTACCTGTGATATGTGTTAAGATGTTCTGCTGTTGGTGTAACATACCAGTATTACCTGTGATATGTGTTAAGATGTTCTGCTGTTGGTGTAACATACCAGTATTACGTGTGATATGTGTTAAGATGTTCTGCTGTTGGTGTAACATACCAGTATTACCTGTGATATGTGTTAAGATGTTCTGCTGTTGGTGTAACATACCAGTATTACCTGTGATATGTGTTAAGATGTTCTGCTGTTGGTGTAACATACCAGTATTACCTGTGATATGTGTTAAGATGTTCTGCTGTTGGTGTAACATACCAGT
Organism: Tachypleus tridentatus; assembly: GCF_004210375.1. NCBI lineage: Eukaryota > Metazoa > Arthropoda > Merostomata > Xiphosura > Limulidae > Tachypleus > Tachypleus tridentatus. The sequence goes on along the minus strand of NC_134826.1, from coordinate 148,645,445 downwards.
ATTACGTGTGATATGTGTTAAGATGTTCTGCTGTTGGTGTAACATACCAGTATTACGATATGTGTTAAGATGTTCTGCTGTTGGTGTAACATACCAGTATTACCTGTGATATGTGTTAAGATGTTCTGCTGTTGGTGTAACATACCAGTATTACCTGTGATATGTGTTAAGATGTTCTGCTGTTGGTGTAACATACCAGTATTACCTGTGATATGTGTTAAGATGTTCTGCTGTTGGTGTAACATACCAGTATTACCTGTGATATGTGTTAAGATGTTCTGCTGTTGGTGTAACATACCAGTATTACCTGTGATATGTGTTAAGATGTTCTGCTGTTGGTGTAACATACCAGTATTACCTGTGATATGTGTTAAGATGTTCTGCTGTTGGTGTAACATACCAGTATTACCTGTGATATGTGTTAAGATGTTCTGCTGTTGGTGTAACATACCAGTATTACCTGTGATATGTGTTAAGATGTTCTGCTGTTGGTGTAACATACCAGTATTACCTGTGATATGTGTTAAGATGTTCTGCTGTTGGTGTAACATACCAGTATTACCCAGTATTACCTGTGATATGTGTTAAGATGTTCTGCTGTTGGTGTAACATACCAGTATTACCTGTGATATGTGTTAAGATGTTCTGCTGTTGGTGTAACATACCAGTATTACCTGTGATATGTGTTAAGATGTTCTGCTGTTGGTGTAACATACCAGTATTACGTGTGATATGTGTTAAGATGTTCTGCTGTTGGTGTAACATACCAGTATTACCTGTGATATGTGTTAAGATGTTCTGCTGTTGGTGTAACATACCAGTATTACCTGTGATATGTGTTAAGAACATGTATTACTGTGATATGTGTTAAGATGTTCTGTGTTGGTGTAACATACCAGTATTACCTGTGATATGTGTTAAGATGTTCTGCTGTTGGTGTAACATACCAGTATTACCTGTGATATGTGTTAAGATGTTCTGCTGTTGGTGTAACATACCAGTATTACCTGTGATATGTGTTAAGATGTTCTGCTGTTGGTGTAACATACCAGTATTACCTGTGATATGTGTTAAGATGTTCTGCTGTTGGTGTAACATACCAGTATTACCTGTGATATGTGTTAAGATGTTCTGCTGTTGGTGTAACATACCAGTATTACCTGTGATGTGTTAAGATGTTCTGCTGTTGGTGTAACATACCAGTATTACCTGTGATATGTGTTAAGATGTTCTGCTGTTGGTGTAACATACCAGTATTACCTGTGATATGTGTTAAGATGTTCTGCTGTTGGTGTAACATACCAGTATTACCTGTGATATGTGTTAAGATGTCTGCTGTTGTTGTGTAACATACCAGTATTACCTGTGATATGTGTTAAGATGTTCTGCTGTTGGTGTAACATACCAGTATTACCTGTGATATGTGTTAAGATGTTCTGCTGTTGGTGTAACATACCAGTATTACGTGTGATATGTGTTAAGATGTTCTGCTGTTGGTGTAACATACCAGTATTACCTGTGATATGTGTTAAGATGTTCTGCTGTTGGTGTAACATACCAGTATTACCTGTGATATGTGTTAAGATGTTCTGCTGTTGGTGTAACATACCAGTATTACCTGTGATATGTGTTAAGATGTTCTGCTGTTGGTGTAACATACCAGTATTACCTGTGATATGTGTTAAGATGTTCTGCTGTTGGTGTAACATACCAGTATTACGTGTGATATGTGTTAAGATGTTCTGCTGTTGGTGTAACATACCAGTATTACCTGTGATATGTGTTAAGATGTTCTGCTGTTGGTGTAACATACCAGTATTACCTGTGATATGTGTTAAGATGTTCTGCTGTTGGTGTAACATACCAGTATTACCTGTGATATGTGTTAAGATGTTCTGCTGTTGGTGTAACATACCAGTATTACCTGTGATATGTGTTAAGATGTTCTGCTGTTGGTGTAACATACCAGTATTACCTGTGATATGTGTTAAGATGTTCTGCTGTTGGTGTAACATACCAGTATTACCTGTGATATGTGTTAAGATGTTCTGATGTTGGTGTAACATACCAGTATTACCTGTGATATGTGTTAAGATGTTCTGTTGCATGTTGGTGTAACATACCAGTATTACCTGTGATATGTGTTAAGATGTTCTGCTGTTGGTGTAACATACCAGTATTACCTGTGATATGTGTTAAGATGTTCTGCTGTTGGTGTAACATACCAGTATTACCTGTGATATGTGTTAAGATGTTCTGCTGTTGGTGTAACATACCAGTATTACCTGTGATATGTGTTAAGATGTTCTGCTGTTGGTGTAACATACCAGTATTACGTGTGATATGTGTTAAGATGTTCTGCTGTTGGTGTAACATACCAGTATTACCTGTGATATGTGTTAAGATGTTCTGCTGTTGGTGTAACATACCAGTATTACCTGTGATATGTGTTAAGATGTTCTGCTGTTGGTGTAACATACCAGTATTACCTGTGATATGTGTTAAGATGTTCTGCTGTTGGTGTAACATACCAGTATTACCTGTGATATGTGTTAAGATGTTCTGCTGTTGGTGTAACATACCAGTATTACCTGTGATATGTGTTAAGATGTTCTGCTGTTGGTGTAACATACCAGTATTACCTGTGATATGTGTTAAGATGTTCTGCTGTTGGTGTAACATACCAGTATTACCTGTGATATGTGTTAAGATGTTCTGCTGTTGGTGTAACATACCAGTATTACCTGTGATATGTGTTAAGATGTTCTGCTGTTGGTGTAACATACCAGTATTACCTGTGATATGTGTTAAGATGTTCTGTTCTGCTGTTGGTACCAGTATTACCTGTGATATGTAACATACCAGTATTACCTGTGATATGTGTTAAGATGTTCTGCTGTTGGTGTAACATACCAGTATTACGTGTGATATGTGTTAAGATGTTCTGCTGTTGGTGTAACATACCAGTATTACGTGTGATATGTGTTAAGATGTTCTGCTGTTGGTGTAACATACCAGTATTACGTGTGATATGTGTTAAGATGTTCTGCTGTTGGTGTAACATACCAGTATTACGTGTGATATGTGTTAAGATGTTCTGCTGTTGGTGTAACATACCAGTATTACGTGTGATATGTGTTAAGATGTTCTGCTGTTGGTGTAACATACCAGTATTACCTGTGATATGTGTTAAGATGTTCTGCTGTTGGTGTAACATACCAGTATTACCTGTGATATGTGTTAAGATGTTCTGCTGTTGGTGTAACATACCAGTATTACCTGTGATATGTGTTAAGATGTTCTTACTGTTGGTGTAACATACCAGTATTACCAGTGTGATATGTGTTAAGATGTTCTGCTGTTGGTGTAACATACCAGTATTACCTGTGATATGTGTTAAGATGTTCTGCTGTTGGTGTAACATACCAGTATTACGTGTGATATGTGTTAAGATGTTCTGCTGTTGGTGTAACATACCAGTATTACCTGTGATATGTGTTAAGATGTTCTGCTGTTGGTGTAACATACCAGTATTACCTGTGATATGTGTTAAGATGTTCTGCTGTTGGTGTAACATACCAGTATTACCTGTGATATGTGTTAAGATGTTCTGCTGTTGGTGTAACATACCAGTATTACCTGTGATATGTGTTAAGATGTTCTGCTGTTGGTGTAACATACCAGTATTACCTGTGATATGTGTTAAGATGTTCTGCTGTTGGTGTAACATACCAGTATTACCTGTGATATGTGTTAAGATGTTCTGCTGTTGGTGTAACATACCAGTATTACCTGTGATATGTGTTAAGATGTTCTGCTGTTGGTGTAACATACCAGTATTACGTGTGATATGTGTTAAGATGTTCGCTGTTGGTGTAACATACCAGTATTACCTGTGATATGTGTTAAGATGTTCTGCTGTTGGTGTAACATACCAGTATTACCTGTGATATGTGTTAAGATGTTCTGCTGTTGGTGTAACATACCAGTATTACCTGTGATATGTGTTAAGATGTTCTGCTGTTGGTGTAACATACCAGTATTACCTGTGATATGTGTTAAGATGTTCTGCTGTTGGTGTAACATACCAGTATTACCTGTGATATGTGTTAAGATGTTCTGCTGTTGGTGTAACATACCAGTATTACCTGTGATATGTGTTAAGATGTTCTGCTGTTGGTGTAACATACCAGTATTACCTGTGATATGTGTTAAGATGTTCTGCTGTTGGTGTAACATACCAGTATTACCTGTGATATGTGTTAAGATGTTCTGCTGTTGGTGTAACATACCAGTATTACCTGTGATATGTGTTAAGATGTTCTGCTGTTGGTGTAACATACCAGTATTACCTGTGATATGTGTTAAGATGTTCTGCTGTTGGTGTAACATACCAGTATTACCTGTGATATGTGTTAAGATGTTCTGCTGTTGGTGTAACATACCAGTATTACGTGTGATATGTGTTAAGATGTTCTGCTGTTGGTGTAACATACCAGTATTACGTGTGATATGTGTTAAGATGTTCTGCTGTTGGTGTAACATACCAGTATTACGTGTGATATGTGTTAAGATGTTCTGCTGTTGGTGTAACATACCAGTATTACGTGTGATATGTGTTAAGATGTTCTGCTGTTGGTGTAACATACCAGTATTACGTGTGATATGTGTTAAGATGTTCTGCTGTTGGTGTAACATACCAGTATTACCTGTGATATGTGTTAAGATGTTCTGCTGTTGGTGTAACATACCAGTATTACCTGTGATATGTGTTAAGATGTTCTGCTGTTGGTGTAACATACCAGTATTACCTGTGATATGTGTTAAGATGTTCTGTTGTTGGTGTAACATACCAGTATTACGTGTGATATGTGTTAAGATGTTCTGCTGTTGGTGTAACATACCAGTATTACCTGTGATATGTGTTAAGATGTTCTGCTGTTGGTGTAACATACCAGTATTACCTGTGATATGTGTTAAGATGTTCTGCTGTTGGTGTAACATACCAGTATTACGTGTGATATGTGTTAAGATGTTCTGCTGTTGGTGTAACATACCAGTATTACCTGTGATATGTGTTAAGATGTTCTGCTGTTGGTGTAACATACCAGTATTACCTGTGATATGTGTTAAGATGTTCTGCTGTTGGTGTAACATACCAGTATTACCTGTGATATGTGTTAAGATGTTCTGCTGTTGGTGTAACATACCAGTATTACCTGTGATATGTGTTAAGATGTTCTGCTGTTGGTGTAACATACCAGTATTACCTGTGATATGTGTTAAGATGTTCTGCTGTGATACCAGTGTGTTAAGATGTTCTGCTGTTGGTGTAACATACCAGTATTACCTGTGATATGTGTTAAGATGTTCTGCTGTTGGTGTAACATACCAGTATTACCTGTGATATGTGTTAAGATGTTCTGCTGTTGGTGTAACATACCAGTATTACGTGTGATATGTGTTAAGATGTTCTGCTGTTGGTGTAACATACCAGTATTACCTGTGATATGTGTTAAGATGTTCTGCTGTTGGTGTAACATACCAGTATTACCTGTGATATGTGTTAAGATGTTCTGCTGTTGGTGTAACATACCAGTATTACCTGTGATATGTGTTAAGATGTTCTGCTGTTGGTGTAACATACCAGTATTACCTGTGATATGTGTTAAGATGTTCTGCTGTTGGTGTAACATACCAGTATTACCTGTGATATGTGTTAAGATGTTCTGCTGTTGGTGTAACATACCAGTATTACCTGTGATATGTGTTAAGATGTTCTGCTGTTGGTGTAACATACCAGTATTACCTGTGATATGTGTTAAGATGTTCTGCTGTTGGTGTAACATACCAGTATTACCTGTGATATGTGTTAAGATGTTCTGCTGTTGGTGTAACATACCAGTATTACCTGTGATATGTGTTAAGATGTTCTGCTGTTGGTGTAACATACCAGTATTACGTGTGATATGTGTTAAGATGTTCTGCTGTTGGTGTAACATACCAGTATTACCTGTGATATGTGTTAAGATGTTCTGCTGTTGGTGTAACATACCAGTATTACCTGTGATATGTGTTAAGATGTTCTGCTGTTGGTGTAACATACCAGTATTACCTGTGATATGTGTTAAGATGTTCTGCTGTTGGTGTAACATACCAGTATTACCTGTGATATGTGTTAAGATGTTCTGCTGTTGGTGTAACATACCAGTATTACGTGTGATATGTGTTAAGATGTTCTGCTGTTGGTGTAACATACCAGTATTACCTGTGATATGTGTTAAGATGTTCTGCTGTTGGTGTAACATACCAGTATTACCTGTGATATGTGTTAAGATGTTCTGCTGTTGGTGTAACATACCAGTATTACCTGTGATATGTGTTAAGATGTTCTGCTGTTGGTGTAACATACCAGTATTACGTGTGATATGTGTTAAGATGTTCTGCTGTTGGTGTAACATACCAGTATTACCTGTGATATGTGTTAAGATGTTCTGCTGTTGGTGTAACATACCAGTATTACGTGTGATATGTGTTAAGATGTTCTGCTGTTGGTGTAACATACCAGTATTACCTGTGATATGTGTTAAGATGTTCTGCTGTTGGTGTAACATACCAGTATTACCTGTGATATGTGTTAAGATGTTCTGCTGTTGGTGTAACATACCAGTATTACCTGTGATATGTGTTAAGATGTTCTGCTGTTGGTGTAACATACCAGTATTACGTGTGATATGTGTTAAGATGTTCTGCTGTTGGTGTAACATACCAGTATTACCTGTGATATGTGTTAAGATGTTCTGCTGTTGGTGTAACATACCAGTATTACGTGTGATATGTGTTAAGATGTTCTGCTGTTGGTGTAACATACCAGTATTACCTGTGATATGTGTTAAGATGTTCTGCTGTTGGTGTAACATACCAGTATTACCTGTGATATGTGTTAAGATGTTCTGCTGTTGGTGTAACATACCAGTATTACCTGTGATATGTGTTAAGATGTTCTGCTGTTGGTGTAACATACCAGTATTACCTGTGATATGTGTTAAGATGTTCTGCTGTTGGTGTAACATACCAGTATTACCTGTGATATGTGTTAAGATGTTCTGCTGTTGGTGTAACATACCAGTATTACCTGTGATATGTGTTAAGATGTTCTGCTGTTGGTGTAACATACCAGTATTACCTGTGATATGTGTTAAGATGTTCTGCTGTTGGTGTAACATACCAGTATTACGTGTGATATGTGTTAAGATGTTCTGCTGTTGGTGTAACATACCAGTATTACCTGTGATATGTGTTAAGATGTTCTGCTGTTGGTGTAACATACCAGTATTACCTGTGATATGTGTTAAGATGTTCTGCTGTTGGTGTAACATACCAGTATTACGTGTGATATGTGTTAAGATGTTCTGCTGTTGGTGTAACATACCAGTATTACCTGTGATATGTGTTAAGATGTTCTGCTGTTGGTGTAACATACCAGTATTACCTGTGATATGTGTTAAGATGTTCTGCTGTTGGTGTAACATACCAGTATTACCTGTGATATGTGTTAAGATGTTCTGCTGTTGGTGTAACATACCAGTATTACCTGTGATATGTGTTAAGATGTTCTGCTGTTGGTGTAACATACCAGTATTACCTGTGATATGTGTTAAGATGTTCTGCTGTTGGTGTAACATACCAGTATTACGTGTGATATGTGTTAAGATGTTCTGCTGTTGGTGTAACATACCAGTATTACGTGTGATATGTGTTAAGATGTTCTGCTGTTGGTGTAACATACCAGTATTACGTGTGATATGTGTTAAGATGTTCTGCTGTTGGTGTAACATACCAGTATTAGGTGTGATATGTGTTAAGATGTTCTGCTGTTGGTCTAACATACCATTATTACCTGTGATATTTGTTCAGTACGAATACTTCAAACATTAAATATGTTAGCTATAGATGGAGAAGGAATTTTTTAAACATTGAAGTAAACTTGGAGATATCCTGGATAACCTAGATAACCTGTATAACCTGTATAACCTGGATAACCTAGATAACCTGGAGATAACCTAGATAACCTGGATAACCTATATAACCTAAATAACCTAGATAACCTGGAGATAACCTAGATAACCTGGATAACCTACATAACCTAGATAATTTACATAACCTAGATAACCTGGATAACCTAGATAACCTACATAACCTACATAACCTACATAACCTACATAACCTAGATAAACTGGATAACCTAGATAAACTGGATAACCTAGATAACCTTGATAATCTGGATAACCTAGATAACCTAGATAACCTGGATAACCTAGACTATCTAATTTCATTATTTGTTGATAGAGAGTGGTCCACGAATTGACGGTTTGTGTGCGTTGACTAGCTGTCTTTCATCCAGTTTATCCAAAATTAGTCACGCTAGATTAGCTGTTTCTCGTCCGGTTTTTCATTCCAAAATCAGCCACGTTAATATAGCTATCTACCCTCCAGTTTTACTGTCCAAAATTAAGCACGCTAGATTCGCTGTCTTTCATCCGGTTTATCACTCCAAAATTAGGCACGCTAGATTAGCTGTTTCTCATCCGGTTTATCACTCCAAAATCAGCCACCTTAATATAGCTATCTACCCTCCAGTTTTACTCTCCAAAATTAAGCACGGCTTCAAAATTTTATATCTGTTTTAGCACTGTATGTCCAAAACTTACTGCTTACTACAGGGGTACTTTTACAAAACTTTAATTAAACGTTTTGAGACAAGTTCTAAATAATGATTGTAATACACTTATCTCATAATATTATATATACAAGTTGATAAAGTAAAGTCGATTTCTACTTCAGGCTTGAGGTATTTTGCAGCGACCTCTACTTTTAATAAGTGAAATTTTCATATTCTACCATTCCCTCAGAAAAGAAGGCCTACTTAAATATATTTATTCATAATACTTTAAAGGTAGGCTTATAAACAAAACTTTCCAAGAAGTCGAAATTTTAGTGAAATGAAAAATGATAATGAAAACGGAAATGTTTTATAATTTTTGTAAAACAGCAGATTTTAATTTTCTATTATGCGTTGTATATATTACGATTTTAATACTATTAAAAGTTATTTTTCACATGAAGGCCATCTATAAAGTCTGCGTTAAGTAAAGCAATTCAAATGGAGCTTTGATTGATTATAAATACGGACGACCATGTTAGTTTAACGGAAATTGTTTTGGCTTATAACACAAGCATTCGGAATTCGATTTTTGCTTGCGGTGGACCCAGCGTAAAGTCTCCATTATGAAGTTATGTGCATAACAAACGAGCAAAGAAAAATATGAACAAAGTATTCTAACCCTAAGCATTGTAAATGTACAAACAAACTACGGTCTAAAACAACAAGCCTCCTGATGCCGGTTATTTCACCAACGAATAGTTGGATTGACCGTCACTTTATAACGCCCCCAAGGCTGAAGGGGCGAGCGTGTTTGGTGGAACGGAGATTCAAACCCGTGACCCTAAGATTACGAGCCGAACGCCTTAACCCACCTGACCATGCCGGGCCATTTCTTTCCCTAACACAATAACTGTTCAACAGTTATGAGAATAAAATAAATCTTCAGGCTTTTAATTTTTATCAAAATTCTAATAAGTAGATTAAGGGCACTAAGCGCCCAGCCTGTGTATATACTCGTATTTCTTCTGTTTTGTGCCTTGGTAACAAATACCAAAGTAATAAAAGACGACTTAATGTTAATACTGCTATAACCAAGTCCTAAGGTATCTAGTTCTACAAACTGCCTCCAGGGATACAAATAATAAAAATGTATTTGGTATAAAATTTGTATAACAAAGTTATATTTAGATATTACTTTAATCATAGCAGATTATCAAATAAAGTAGCTTGTGTAACGATTGTGGAGTTCGAATATAAAAGGTAATTTATTATTGTTGTTTTTTGTTTTCCTTTTATATAAAATTATATTACGTAAGCTTCAAAGTTTTCTATATGACTTATAAGACGCACACACGACAACACAAACAGCAGTTTAGTGAAGCTTACGTATTTAAATAGTTTTTATATTTATTTTATTTGTAATATTACACAACAAGTTTAAATTTTTACGTCTGAATTCCAAACTACCGAATTGCAACTACTTTGAAAATTCAAACTATTATTGCTACACCGTCGCCATCTATTATACACTAGGTGAAGTTTTAGTTTAGGATGCGCGCATCCTAGCTTTCGGTACTGTATTTGTTAAGGAAGAGTTGAACATTTGTTTCAAATAACTTTATTGATTTTACGATTGAGAGCCAAACACATGAATACAATGATATCAGACTATCCTGTTTTGCACAATATTTCTCAACAAAGTGCGAAAGACGGCACTTTTTTGTTCTACCGATACTGTTACGGTTTTATCTGTCAGGTAGGTTCTCTTGGATTATTCGATAAAAAAACTGAAACCAAGTACAGTTTATTTACTGATAACGAAAATGTTTTTTTCTTCATCTCCAAGTTCCATGGTCAAGGTGGCCAGCTACATCGAGAGATAAGGCTAACTACAACATTAAACCACGTAAAATATAAAATTGCACATGTTTAATTTTCGTGAAAACAAAAACAAAGTATTTACATTAGTGACAAACAGTGATCTGATATAATCGTTCACAATGATCACTCATTAACTGATTACTAGATTAATCACCCATTTTACTTTAATTAATGTTGTGTTTTGAAAAACTGCTTCCAAGCTTGAGAGTCAATTTCAAGCTACTCATATGGCTTTCTGAAGTGTGTACTTTCTAAAAGTAAGGCCACGTGGAGCAAGCTACTGTGTCTCTCGAGGAGAATCAAACCTGATTTTAACATTACAAATTCAAGGACTTCCTGCTGATTCACCTCGGGGAGGGCCCGGCATGGCCAAGCGTGTTGAGGCGTGTGACTCATAATCTGTGGGTCGCGGGTTGGCATCCCTGTAGCGCTAACATACTCGCCCTCCCAGCCGTGAGGGCGTTATAATGATACGGTCAATCCCACTATTTGTTGGTAAATAGTATTTCAACTAGTCTTCCACTGCTACATTAGGGACTGCTAGTACACATAGCCCTCGAGTAGCTTTGTGCGAAATTCAAAAATAAACAAACAAACAGACTCACGTGGGGCATGGACCTCTTTATTACAATTTTTTTTTTATATTTATTCCTCATATCAGAGGTTGTTTGTTTGTTTTTAATCCAGTTTTTCCAAAGTATCAGGGAAATTACATCAGTACTTTATTGAATTATTTCTTCCTCTAGAAAGCTACTTAGATATCTAACTATTTGTCACTGGATGTTCAGTAAACGACGATTTCTTTGACCGAACTTATATATTAAAAACAAACAGTTTAATCATATATATACATAGATAGACAGATACTTCTTGAAACAAAAAATATACAACGTTGTGTTATTGTACTTCGTGAAAGTCAATTGGAATGTTTCAACTTTCCACACATCCATCAGATACTTGTTTGTTTAAGTACATTTTGACCTAAATCTAGTAGTCTGATCTGATGAAACTAAACCTTGCAGTATGGTCTGATGTACCTAAACCTAGTAGTCTGGTCTGATGTCACTAAACCTAGTAGTCTGGTATGATGTAACTAAACCTAACAGTATGGTCTTATGTAACTAAACCTAGTAGTCTGGTCTGATGTAACTAATCCTAGTAGTCTGGTCTGATGTCACTAAACCTAGTAGTCTGGTATGATGTAACTAAACCTAACAGTATGGTCTTATGTAACCAAACCTAGTAGTCTGGTCTGATGTAATTAAACCTAGTAGTCTGGTATGATGTAACTAAACCTAACAGTCTGGTATGATCTAACTAAACCTAGTAGTCTGGTCTGATGTACCTAAACCTAGTAGTCTGGTTGGTCTGATGTAACCAAACCTAGTAGTCTGATCTGATGTAACCAAACCTAGTAGTATGGTCTGATGTAACTAAACCTAACAGTATGGTCTGATGTAACCAAACCTAGTAGTCTGGTATGATGTAACTAATCCTAGTAGTCTGGTCGGTCTGATGTAACTAAACCTAGTAGTCTGATCTGATGTAACTAAACCTAGTAGTCTGATCTGATGTAACTAAACCTAGTAGTCTGGTATGATGTAACTAAACCTAACAGTATGGTATGATGTAACCAAACCTAGTAGTCTGGTCTGATGTAACTAATCCTAGTAGTCTGGTCGGTCTGATGTAACTAAACCTAGTAGTCTTATCTGATGTAACTAAACCTAGTAGTCTGGTCTGATGTAACTAAACCTAGTAGTCTGGTCTGATGTAACTAATCCTAGTAGTCTGGTATGACGTAACTAAACCTAGTAGTCTGGTCTGATGTAACTAAACCTAGTAGTCTGATCTGATGTAACTAAACCTAGTAGTCTGGTCTGATGTAACTTCAAACCTAGTAGTCTGGTCTGATGTAACTAAACCTAGTAGTCTGATCTGATGTAACTAAACCTAGTAGTCTGGTCTGATGTAACTAATCCTAGTAGTCTGGTATGACGTAACTAAACCTAGTAGTCTGGTCTGATGTAACTAATCCTAGTAGTCTGGTCTGATGTAACTAAACCTAATAGTCTGGTCTGATATAACTAAACATAGTAGTCTGATCTGATGTAACTAAACCTAGTAGTCTGGTCTGATTAACTAAACCTAGTAGTCTGGTCTGATGTAACTAAACCTAGTAGTCTGATCTGATGTAACTAAACCTAGTAGTCAGGTCTGATGTAACTAAACCTAGTAGTCTGATCTGATGTAACTAAACCTAGTAGTCTGATCTGATGTAACTAAACCTAGTAGTCTGGTCTGATGTAACTAAACCTAACAGTATGGTATGATGTAACTAAACCTAGTAGTCTGGTGTGATGTAACTACTCCTAGTAGTCTGGTCGGTCTGATGTAACTAAACCTAGTAGTCTGATCTGATGTAACTAATCCTAGTAGTCTGATCTGATGTAACTAATCCTAGTAGTCTGGTCGGTCTGATGTAACTAAACCTAGTAATCTGATCTGATGTAACTAAACCTAGTAGTCTGGTCTGATGTAACTAAACCTAGTAGTCTGGTGTGATGTAACTAAACCTAACAGTATGGTCTGATGTACCTAAACCTAGTAGTCTGGTCTGATGTAACTAAACCTAGTAGTCTGGTCTGATTAACTAAACCTAGTAGTCTGGTGTGATGTAACTAAACCTAACAGTATGGTCTGATGTACCTAAACCTAGTAGTCTGGTGTGATGTAACTAAACCTAGTAGTCTGGTCTGATGTACCTAAACCTAGTAGTCTGGTCTGATGTAAGTAAACCTAGTAGTCTGGTCTGATGTAACTAAACCTAGTAGTCTGGTGTGATGTAACTAAACCTAGTAGTCTGGTCTGATGTAACTAAACCTAGTAGTCTGGTGTGATGTAACTAAACCTAGTAGTCTGGTGTGATGTAACTAAACCTAGTAGTCTGGTCTGATTAACTAAACCTAGTAGTCTGGTGTGATGTAACTAAACCTAACAGTATGGTCTGATGTACCTAAACCTAGTAATCTGATCTGATGTAACTAAACCTAGTAGTCTGGTCTGATGTAACTAAACCTAGTAGTCTGGTGTGATGTAACTAAACCTAACAGTATGGTCTGATGTACCTAAACCTAGTAGTCTGGTCTGATGTAACTAAACCTAGTAGTCTTATCTGATGTAACTAAACCTAGTAGTCTGGTCTGATGTACCTAAACCTAGTAGTCTGGTCTGATGTAACTAAACCTAGTAATCTGATCTGATGTAACTAAACCTAGTAGTCTGGTCTGATGTAACTAATCCTAGTAGTCTGGTGTGATGTAACTAAACCTAGTAGTCTGGTCTGATTAACTAAACCTAGTAGTCTGGTGTGATGTAACTAAACCTAACAGTATGGTCTGATGTACCTAAACCTAGTAGTCTGGTCTGATGTAACTAAACCTTGAAGTATGGTCTTATGTAACTAAACCTAGTAGTCTGGTCTGATGTAACTAAACCTAGTAGTCTGGTCTGATGTAACTAAACCTAATAGTCTGATCTGATGTAACTAAACCTAGTAGTCTGGTCTGATGTAACTAAACCTAACAGTATGGTATGATGTAACTAAACCTAGTAGTCTGGTCTGATGTAACTAAACCTAACAGTATGGTATGATGTAACTAAACCTAGTAGTCTGGTGTGATGTAACTAAACCTAGTAGTCTGATCTGATTAACTAAACCTAGTAGTCTGATCTGATGTAACTAAACCTAGTAGTCTGGTCTGATTAACTAAACCTAGTAGTCTGGTGTGATGTAACTACTCCTAGTAGTCTGGTCTGATGTAACTACTCCTAGTAGTCTGATCTGATGTAACTAAACATAGTAGTCTGATCTGATGTAACTAAACCTAGTAGTCTGGTCTGATTAACTAAACCTAGTAGTCTGGTCTGATGTAACTAAACCTAGTAGTCTGGTGTGATGTAACTACTCCTAGTAGTCTGGTCTGATGTAACTACTCCTAGTAGTCTGATCTGATGTAACTACTCCTAGTAGTCTGATCTGATGTAACTAAACATAGTAGTCTGATCTGATGTAACTAAACCTAGTAGTCTGGTCTGATTAACTAAACCTAGTAGTCTGGTCTGATGTAACTAAACCTAGTAGTCTGGTCTGATGTAACTACTCCTAGTAGTCTGATCTGATGTAACTAAACATAGTAGTCTGATCTGATGTAACTAAACCTAGTAGTCTGGTCTGATTAACTAAACCAAGTAGTTTGGTCTGATGTAACTAAACCTAGTAGTCTGATCTGATGTAACTAAACCTAACAGTATGGTCTGATGTAACTAAACCTAGTAGTCTGGTCTGATGTAACTAAACCTTGCAGTATGGTCTTATGTAACTAAACCTAGTAGTCTGGTCTGATGTAACTAATCCTATTAGTCTGGTCGGTCTGATGTAACTAAACCTAGTAGTCTGATCTGATGTAACTAAACCCAGTTGTCTATTCTGATGTAACTAAACCTTGTAGTCTGATCTGGTATAACTAAAGCTAGTAGTCTGGTCTGATGTAAGTTTCTGTTTAAAGTAGTGTTTAGCAGTACATAATTATACTGCTGTTTATATTGGTAGACATTGTTTAGCAGTACATAATTATACTACTGTTTATATTGGTAGACATTGTTTAGCAGTACATAATTATACTGCTGTTTATATTGGTAGACATTGTTTAGCAGTACATAATTATACTACTGTTTATATTGGTAAACATTGTTTAGCAGTACATAATTATACTGCTGTTTATATTGGTAGACATTGTTTAGCAGTACATAATTATACTACTGTTTATATTGGTAGACATTGTTTAGCAGTACATAATTATACTACTGTTTATATTGGTAAACATTGTTTAGCAATACATATTTATACTTCTGTTTATATTGGTAGACATTGTTTAGCAGTACATAATTATACTGCTGTTTATATTGGTAGACATTGTTTAGCAGTACATAATTATACTACTGTTTATATTGGTAGACATTGTTTAGCAGTACATAATTATACTGCTGTTTATATTGGTAGACATTGTTTAGCAGTACATAATTATACTGCTGTTTATATTGGTAGACATTGTTTAGCAGTACATAATTATACTGCTGTTTATATTGGTAGACATTGTTTAGCAGTACATAATTATACTGCTGTTTATATTGGTAGACATTGTTTAGCAGTACATAATTATACTTCTGTTTATATTGGTAGACATATTTACTCACACATTTATGTACAGGGTGGTACAAAATAACGAACACACACTTTGTATTTTAAATAGTTATTGCACCGAAGAAATATAATTTTGCTCTGTACACAAGTGAGCATGTCAAAAGGACTGCAATGGTTTTCCTGTGTTAAACATTGAAAATGTCCTATATTTACGACAAATCGTACACAAGAACGTTCCGAAACGGAATGGCATACAGTGGTACAGCATGATAGTTGAGATTTTCCATATTTCCTGCAAGTGTTTGAGGCTTAGCACCTGTCAACCTCCCAGTCTTTCAGAGGTGTAAGGCCAGGTGGTATTGCAGGATAATTTTAAGTGGTTTTACGACAATATATCTCACCCTAGGAAACACATCTATGTTATGATGTTGTCGTGACGTCATGGTGAAAGTATATCTCGGTCTTATGGCGGGAACAACAGATAATTATTACTATTACAGTATCATTAAAATGAATGGCAAAACAATGACAGCATTTGTCCCAGTGGTACAGCAATACGTCTGGGACTCACACTACTAGAAACCGGGTTTCAATACCAGTGGTGGGCAGAGCACAGGTAGCCCATTGTATAGCCTTGTATTTGATTTTAAACAATCACTCAATCAACAATGCAAACTTATTTGCGTACAAACATAAGATGACCCTACAGGTGTCGTTTCCACATACTCACTTGTGTACAGAGTAAAGTTTTGTTTTCATTTAGTACAATAAGTATTAAAAAGGTAAACAACTTTAACATGTTTATCTTGAATCACTCTTTACTTGGTGTTCTTATAGTTTTTATAACGTTAAGAGGGTTTGTTTTTGTTTTCTGAATTTCGTGCAAAGCTGCACGACGGATGCGAGGGCTAGCCGTCCCTAATTTAGCACAAATGGCAGCTAGTCATTACCACCTCTTGGGCTACTACTTTACCAACGAATAATAGGATTGACAGAAACGTTATAACGCCCCCACGGCTGAAAGGATGAGCATGTTTGTTGCGATGGGGATTTGAACCCGCGACCCTCAGATTACGAGCCGAACGCCTTAAACAACCTGGCTATGCTGGTCCTTAACGTTACGAATATTACACACTGGTCATATTATACCAAAGCTGATAGAGAGATAAAAAACTGATTGGAATACTCATATAAACACAGTTTCACCTTTTGGAATTAATCTCGGAATCAATGATCTACAATTATTAATTTAATCTCGGAACCAGTGATCTACAATTATTAATTTAATCTCTGTCAGAAAAACTATTTTCATTCCTTGTTCATTTCTTTCATATAGTGTGAACCCTAATTCTTTTAAAACTTACTATTTACTTAAAACAATTTTTATACCTCTTCGTATAAATCAATTATCTTAACATCGTATCAGTCTTCAGGTGTCCACTTTATTTTACTTATACACGTAAATATAGTATTATTAGTTTCTTTTTGAACCACATCTAAAGTAACTTATCCCTAATACATTTTAACATAACACTCTTGTCGTTGGTAACACCGTGCCGAAAATAGCACACACAAATAACAGTTCATGGCAAAATATATTAAACATTTCGTGGAAGACCAGATGACCTTCATGACGTCATTCAACGCCTTCTATATATCATTCATTCAATCACGTCCAGTCTGCCTCTGAAGAAAAGCTCTTAGGTCACAGTGTTGTTATTATTTGGTTTCAAGACTTCTGGAACCTACATGTTTTTTTTTTTTGACATCATGAATTTTATGACTGCATGTGTATACCTTATCAGATTTATAGACAATATTTGAAATTTAAAACAGATTTGCAGTCATCTTATCAGTTACTTACGAACTCCACAAGAAAAAGATAAACATTTTATGAATACTTTTATCATCTGCTTTATGAAAACTCCCAAAGTTTGTTATGCAAGGATATATATACTCTGTAAAAGAAAATAACTAAAGCTTTGTTATTTCACCACCAGATGACGCCGGACGAAGGATAAGTATATCTGGTTTACAAGAACAGTATTTACAAGCTCATCAATGGCTCTGAAACTTTTCATACGGTCAGAGCTTATGCAAAGCACACATATGTCAGTATAAGTTACATCATCAATTGGTGCTAAAAAGAAAAATAGCCACTGTGTTTTCTTACTGCCAGGTGTCGCTAATTGGTTTGGTTTGAACTTCGCGCAAAGATACTCAAGGGCTATCTGCGCTAGTCAAATTCAGCAGTGTAAGACTAGAGAAAAGGCAGAAAGTCATCACCACCAACCGCCAACTTTCGGGATGCTCTTTGACCAACGAATAGCGGGATTGACCGTCATTTTATAACGCCCCCACGGCTGAAAGGGCGAGCATGTTTGGTGCGACGGGAATTCGAACCCGTGATCCTCAGATTACGAGTCGAACGCTTTAACCCACCTGGCTATGTCGGGCCAGGTGTGGTTGAAAATATTATTACATTGTATTTGCTGAGCATATTTTACACGTAACAAAACTAATACAGTCATAATATTGTTAAAATTTAGATTGGTAAACAAGTATGGGAAAGTTTACAAATAAACAGACGTTTTGATGTCACGTTTTGTGAACAAAAGAAGGTAGAACGTCTTGTCTCCCTCTAGTACAGAGATAATTCTATGAATTTACAACGCTAAAATCAGGGATTCGATTCCCCTTGGTGGACTCAGGTGATAACCTGATATGGCCTTGTTATAAGAAAACACGCACACACTATAACGTCTTTAATCAATTATTTCGAAATGTACAAATATGTAACCATTCATACACCAAAACCTGTATAAAATTTCTGGTTTTCATCTACAAATTACGACACCAATTTAATAGTATTCGCTTATATCACAAATGAAATTAATCGACACATTTTCCAAAAAAGTCAGAAGAATATTCGGTTAATATATAAAAGCGCCGCCTGGTGAGGTTTTATCATACTAAATTTTTCGGTGTATGTTAAACGGTATGGTACATTTTATATTATAAACTAAATAGAAATAAACTTGTTCTGCTCAGAACAATAGAATATTTTTTTCAAGCAGGTATAATAAAGAAAACCACAAAAGTGTATGTTGAGGGATGAATTATTTAACGTTATGACTAATCTGTATATATTTAACGTTATGACTAATCTGTGTATATTTAACGTTGTGACTTATCTGTGTATATTTAACTTTCTGCCTAATCTGTATATAGTGAACGTTATGACTAATCTGTGTATATTTAACGTTATGACTAATCTGTATATATTTAACGTTATGACTAATCTGTGTATATTTAACGTTATGACTTATCTGTGTATATTTAACGTTATGACTTATCTGTGTATATTTAACGTTATGACTAATCTGTGTATATTTAACGTTGTGACTTATCTGTGTATATTTAACGTTATGACTAATCTGTGTAAAGTTAACGTTATGACTTATCTGTGTATATTTAACGCTATGACTAATCTGTGTATATTTAACGTTGTGACTTATCTGTGTATATTTAACGTTATGACTAATCTGTGTAAAGTTAACGTTATGACTTATCTATGTATAGTGAACGTTATGACTAATCTGTGTATATTTAACGTTATGACTAATCTGTGTATATTTAACGTTATGACTAATCTGTATATATTTAACGTTATGACTAATCTGTGTATATTTAACGTTATGACTTATCTGTGTATATTTAACGTTATGACTAATCTGTGTATATTTAACGTTGTGACTTATCTGTGTATATTTAACGTTATGACTAATCTGTGTAAAGTTAACGTTATGACTTATCTATGTATAGTTAACGTTATGACTTATCTGAGTATATTTAACATTATGACTTATCTGTGTATAATTAACGTTATGACTAATCTGCTATATTTAACGTTATGACTTATCTGTGCATATTTAAAGTTATGACTTATCTGTGTATAATTAACGTTATGACTAATCTGTTTATATTTAACGTTATGACTTATCTGTGTATATTTAACGTTATGACTAATCTGTGTATATTTAACGTTATGACTTATCTATGTATATTTAACGTTATGACTAATCTGTGTATGTTTAACGTTATGACTTATCTGTCATTTTAAAATTCTGTTAATCATTAGACTACAAAGAAATGTTAATATATTCTAAATTAAAAACAGAAATCACAGACGCAAACATTTCCTTTTCAAGTAAAATATCTTGTCATTCAGTTATTGTAGCTATTGCCCAACGTTGTTTCAGGGCAATAGAATTTGGGATTTAATTAATTGCCCTATCTGCTTCTAAAATAATACAGAATGTTCCTAGAACGAGGCAGGAGCAGTCCATTAAAACTTATTACATAACTTTTGTATTAAATACCCTTAAACAATAGTTATTTATATTTACATATATATATATTATTCATAAATTATTTATGTTGAATATTATATAGCACTTTGATAATTGTCAGACAGTACCTTAACACTATTTATATTTTCGTTTTCTAGTTTTATATGATTTTTCTTTCAGTCAATAGTGTACTCCGTCATCTCCTAGACTAGGCATGGCCAGGTGGTTAAGGTGCTCGACTCGTAATCTGAGGGTCGTGGGTTCGAGTCTCCGTCACACTAAAAATGCTCGTCCTTTTAGCCTTGCGGGCGTTATTATATGACGATCAATCCTACTATTCGTTAGCAAAAGAGTAACCCAAGAGTTGGCGGTGGGTGGTGATGACTAGCTGCCTCTTCTCTAGTCTTACACTGCCAAATTAGGGACGACTAGCGCAGATAGCCCTTGTTTAAATTTGAGCGAAATTCAAAACAAACCAAACCTTTTGTTGAAACATTTATTTCGCTCGGGTGGCTATATACCTTCATAAAACTAGGATAATATAATTATTCATTTTAAACGGTACATTACTTTGACCCAATAGCATCTTAGGAATTCCAAGAGAGGTAATGTTCTCACCAATATTATAACTCGAACAAGATAACATACTATTGTAAGTTGTAATTTTAATATTATAATTTAACTGTTAGCTCGCGGGGGCTGCGAGTCATAGGTACGGCTTTACGATTCAAAGATTTAGTAATATTGGTCCAGAGAGTTCTAGAGATTTTAGTCAAGTTTTCTAGTATCTTCGAAGGTAGATTATAAATGTGTCTCCAGTAGGAGATGGTGAGTTATTTCTAGCAGTTAGAATAAATTAATCCGAGTACTTTTATTGAATTATCTATATCGTTAGCTATGGCGCATATTGAGTTACTTTAAATAACTTTGTTTTCCATTAGTATAGACAAGTGAGCGTGGATGTGAACGTGGCTTACAACCTACCGAACGTAGCTTACAACCTACCATCCTACTTAATCTTGTAGAGACGTTAAAGAAAGAATTATTATTTTTTTTTGTCGTTGCGTGGACTGAATTATTTACATCAGGTAATCTCTAAGTGTCCACCATTGAAAGAACAACGTTACAGTTATGTTAACTAAAGCATTGATTTTTTATCTCGGTTGTAATAGCGGGTTGAAGTGTTCCACAGTTGTTAAAATTATTATCGGCTTTATACTGATGTTAACAGCATACGAACTAAGGTCATCTTAGGCGTTACCATCAAAACTCTGGGTGTATTGTACGGTCTTATTTTATGCCAACGATAGCAGATACACAACCTACGGCAGTCGTAACTTGAGAGGCACTCGTCAAAACCGCGAAGACCTTGTACTGTTCAAATAATGACAGTGTATTCACTACCAATTCCAGAAGTGAAGACCTTGTACTGTTCAAATAATGACAGTGTATTCACTACTAATTCCAGAAGTGAAGACCTTGTACTGTTCAAATAATGACAGTGTATTCACTACTAATTCCAGAAGTGAAGACCTTGTACTGTTCAAATAATGACAGTGTATTCACTACTAATTCCAGAAGTGAAGACCTTGTACTGTTCAAATAATGACAGTGTATTCACTACTAATTCCAGAAGTGAAGACCTTGTACTGTTCAAATAATGACAGTGTATTCACTACTAATTCCAGAAGTGAAGACCTTGTACTGTTCAAATAATGACAGTGTATTCACTACCAATTCCAGAAGTGAAGACCTTGTACTGTTCAAATAATGACAGTGTATTCACTACCAATTCCAGAAGTGAAGACCTTGTACTGTTCAAATAATGACAGTGTATTCACTACCAATTCCAGAAGTGAAGACCTTGTACTGTTCAAATAATGACAGTGTATTCACTACTAATTCCAGAAGTGAAGACCTAGTACAGTTCAAATAATGACAGTGTATTCACTACTAATTCCAGAAGTGAAGACCTTGTACTGTTCAAATAATGACAGTGTATTCACTACTAATTCCAGAAGTGAAGACCTTGTACTGTTCAAATAATGACAGTGTATTCACTACCAATTCCAGAAGTGAAGACCTTGTACTGTTCAAATAATGACAGTGTATTCACTACTAATTCCAGAAGTGAAGACCTAGTACTGTTCAAATAATGACAGTGTATTCACTACTAATTCCAGAAGTGAAGACCTTGTACTGTTCAAATAATAACAGTGTATTCACTACTAATTCCAGAAGTGAAGACCTTGTACTGTTCAAATAATGACAGTGTATTCACTACTAATTCCAGAAGTGAAGACCTTGTACTGTTCAAATAATGACAGTGTATTCACTACTAATTCCAGAAGTGAATACCTTGTACTGTTCAAATAATAACAGTGTATTCACTACTAATTCCAGAAGTTAATACCTTGTACTGTTCAAATAATGACAGTGTATTCACTACTAATTCCAGAAGTGAAGACCTTGTACTGTTCAAATAAAGACAGTGTATTCACTACTAATTCCAGAAGTGAATACCTTGTACTGTTCAAATAATGACAGTGTATTTACTGCTAATTTCAGAAGTAAAATATTTACTGAAAACAACGTTTTTGTGTTGCTCCTTCATTAGGATCTTCCTGTTTGTTTCCTATAATCCTGCCATAAGACTTTACATTTTCCATCCATGTACATCTGACTTCCATTTACGTATGCTCAAGACATTTTGACTTCAGGTACTTTATCTGGTATTCATCCTATAAAGTGGAAATGGGCCCGGCATGGCCAGGTGGGTAAGGCGCTTGACTCGTAATCTGAGAGTAGCGGGTTCAAATTCCTGTCGCACCAAACATTCTCGCCCTTTTAGCCGTGGGGGCGTTATAATGAATGCAGTCAATCCCAGTATTTGTTGTTAATAGAGTAGCCCAAGAGTTGACGGTGGTTGGTGATGACTAGCTGCCTTTCCTCTAGTCTTACACTGCTATATTAGGGGCGGCTAGCGCAGATAGCCCTTGTGTAGCTGTGCGCGAAATTCAAAAGGCAAACAAACAAAGAGTAATAGCTGGAATACAACTGAGAAAAGAACAGGTTTAAGTATAATGCAAAAATGTTGGCTACAGTAATGATCTACCATCTGTAGTCAGCCATGATCAGAGTTTTAACTGTCAGATTCTGTTTAAACTCAGTTTGGTAAATCAGGCGCTGTCTTTGTGGACTCTTCTACATGGTTATTGTACCCTCAAGATAGGATGAACGTTAGATATCAAGATCGGTTACCCTATTTTTATATCTGTAATACATACACATATATCACTTATTTTATGTTACTAGTGAAATGAACACCTGTTACGTATGTATCTGGTTTATTCAGAATCACCTACAGAAGTTGTAATATTTTCAAACTAGACCAAAAACTCGAATTGTTAACTATTCTTCTTTCATGTAATACTATCAATAAAAAATACCACATCTTTTATTAACACTTGTTTGGCCAGTTAGTTAAAAGTTCTCTGTGGGTGTTTTAATAAAAAAAACCAACATGCGCTTCGTTTTCCTATTAAACATCACTAAATGTCTTCTATCGTTTTCTTCTTATACATCAATAAGTGTCTTCTATCGTTTTCCTGTTATACATCATTAAATGTCTTTTATTGTTTTCCTGTTATATATCATTAAGTGTCTTCTATCGTTTTCCTCTTATACATCATTAAGTGTCTCCTATAGTTTTCCTCTTATACATCATTAAGTGTCTTCTATCGTCTTCCTCTTATACATCATTAAGTGTCTTCTATCGTTTTCATCTTATACATCATTAAGTGTCTCCTATTGTTTTCCTGTTATACATCATTAAGTGACTTCTATCGTTTTCCTGTTATACATCATTAAGTGTCTTTATCGTTTTTTTCTTATACATCATTAAGTGTCTCCTATTGTTTTCATGTTATACATCATTAAGTGTCTTCTATCGTTTTCCTCTTATACATCATTAAATGTCTTTTATTGTTATACATCATTAAGTGTCTTTTATTGTTTTCCTCTTATACATCATAAAGTGTCTTTTATTGTTTTCCTCTTATAAATCATAAAGTGTCTTCTATCGTTTTCCTGTTATACATCATTAAATGTCTTTTATTGTTTTCCTGTTATACATCATTAAGTGTCTTCTATCGTTTTCCTGTTATACATCATTAAATGTCTTTTATTGTTTACCTGTTATACATCATTAAAAGTCTTTTATTGTTTACCTGTTATACATCATTAAAAGTCTTTTATTGTTTACCTGTTATACATCATTAAATGTCTTTTATTGTTTTTCTCTTATACATCATTAAGTGTCTTCTATCGTTTTCCTCTTATACATCATTAAGTGTCTTTTATTATTTTCCTCTTATACATCATTAAGTGTCTTCTATCGTTTCCCTGTTATACATAATTAAATGTATTTTATCGTTTTCCTCTTATACATCATTAAGTGTCTTCTATCGTCTTACTTCTATACATCATTAAGTGTCTTCTATCGTCTTCCTTTTATATCTCATTAAGTGTCTTCCATCGTTTTCATCTTATACATCATTAAGTGTCTTTTATCGTTTTCCTGTTATACATCATTGTCTTCTATCGTTTTCCTCTTATACATCATTATGTGTCTTCTATCGTTTTCCTCTTATACATCATTAAGTGTCTTCTATCGTTTTAATCTTATACATCATTAAGTGTATCCTATTGTTTTCATGTTGTACATCATTAAATGTCTTCTATCGTTTTCCTGTTATACAACATTAAGTGTCTCCTATCGTTTTCCTCTTATACATCATTAAGTGCATTCTATCGTTTTCATCTTATACATCATTAAATGTCTTTTATTGTTATACATCAGTAAGTGTCTTCTATCATTTTCCAGGTATACATCACTATGTATCTTCTATAGTTTTCCTGTTATACATCATTAAGTGTCTTTTATTATTTTCCTCTTATACATTATTAAGTGTCTTCTATCGTTTCCCTGTTATACATCATTAAATGTATTTTATTGTTTTCCTGTTATACATCATTAAGTGTCTTCTATCGTTTTCCTCTTATACATCATTAAGTGTCTCCTATTGTTTTCCTCTTATACATCATTAAGTGTCTTCTATCGTCTTCCTCTTATACATCATTAAGTGTTTTCCATCGTTTTCCTCTTATACATCATTAAGTGTCTTCTATCGTTTTCATCTTATACATCATTAAGTGTATCCTATTGTTTTCATGTTATACATCATTAAGTGTCTTCTATCGTTTTCCTCTTATACATCATTAAGTGTCTCCTATCGTTTTCCTCTTATACATCATTAACGTCTTCTATCGTTTTCCTCTTATACATCATTAAGTGTCTTTTATTGTTTTCCTGTTATACAAGTGTCTTCTATCGTTTTCCTGTTATACATCATTAAATGTCTTTTATTGTTTACCTGTTATACATCATTAAATGTCTTTTATTGTTTTCCTCTTATACATCATTAAGTATCTTCTATCGTTTCCCTGTTATACATCATTAAGTGTGTTCTATCGTTTTTCTCTTATACATCATTAAGTGTCTTCTATCGTTTTCCTGTTATACATCATTAAGTGTATTTTATGGTTCTCCTGTTATACATCATTGTCTTCTATTGTTTTCCTGTTATACATCATTAAATGTCTTTTATTGTTTACCTGTTATACATCATTAAATGTCTTTTATTGTTTTCCTCTTATACATCATTAAGTGTCTTCTATCGTTTTCCTCTTATACATCATTAAGTGTGTTCTATCGTTTTCCTCTTATACATCATTAAGTGTCTTCTATCGTTTTCCTGTTATACATCATTAAGTGTATTTTATGGTTTTCCTGTTATACATCATTGTCTTCTATTGTTTTCCTGTTATACATCATTGAGTGTCTTCTATCATTTTCCAGGTATACATCACTATGTATCTTCTATAGTTTTCCTGTTATACATCATTAAGTGTCTTTTATTATTTTCCTCTTATACATTATTAAGTGTCTTCTATCGTTTCCCTGTTATACATCATTAAATGTATTTTATTGTTTTCCTGTTATACATCATTAAGTGTCTTCTATCGTTTTCCTCTTATACATCATTAAGTGTCTCCTATTGTTTTCCTCTTATACATCATTAAGTGTCTTCTATCGTCTTCCTCTTATACATCATTAAGTATTTTCCTTCGTTTTCCTCTTATACATCATTAAGTGTCTTCTATCGTTTTCATCTTATACATCATTAAGTGTATCCTATTGTTTTTGTGTTATACATCATTAAGTGTCTTCTATCGTTTTCCTCTTATACATCATTAAGTGTCTCCTATCGTTTTCCTCTTATACATCATTAAGTGTCTTCCATCGTTTTCATCTTATACATCATTAAATGTTTTTTATTGTTATACATCATTAAGTGTCTTCTATCGTGTTCCTTTGATACATCATTAACGTCTTCTATCGTTTTTCTCTTATACATCATTAAATGTCTTTTGTTGTTTTCCTGTTATACATCATTAAGTGTCTTTTATTGTTTTCCTCTGATATATCATTAAGTGTCTTCTATCGTTTTCCTCTTATACATCATTAAGTGTCTTCTATCGTTTTCCTCTTATACATCATTAAGTGTCTTCTATCGTTTTCCTGTTATACATCATTAAGTGTATTTTATGGTTTTCCTGTTATACATCATTGTCTTCTATCGTTTTCCTGTTATACATCATTGTCTTCTATTGTTTTCCTGTTATACATCATTAAGTGTCTTCTATCATTTTCATGTTATACATCATTAAGTGTCTTCTATCGTTTTCATGTTATACATCATTAAGTGTCTTTTATTGTTTTCCTCATATACATCATTAAGTGTCTTTTATTGTTTTCCTCATATACATCATTAAGTGTCTTCTATCGTTTTCCTCTTATACATCATTAAGTGTGTTCTATCGTTTTCCTCTTATACATCATTGTCTTCTATCGTTTTCCTGTTATACATCATTAAGTGTATTTTATGGTTTTCCTGTTATACATCATTGTCTTCTATAGTTTTCCTTTTATACATCATTAAGTGTCTTTTATTGTTTTCCTGTTATACATCACTAAGTATCTTCTATAGTTTTCCGGTTATACATCACTTAGTGTCTTCTAAACGTACCTCAGTTATCGAACACTGTTTTTCTGTTCGCGATGTTATATTATCAATCCATAGAAGTTTCTAACTCAACTATATGATAGTAAATAGTGATTAACTTTGTAGATTTTAACTGATGTAGTGGTAGGAACGTGACATGAAATTCACATGAAATGTTTATGGAACAAGCTGTCTGCTCTTTATACACCATGGAGAACCGAATCATGTATTTTATCGACGTGAACCCTTGATATGACTGTTTAACCAGACGAGAACAGCCAAAAGTTGATACTCTTTCAGGCAAATATTTTTGTGGTGTGTGAAACCGAAAGTAGCAATATTAAGTTAACTAAATGTGAAATCTAGGAACGGAGATCTGAAGGTTCATGTTTGTATTATTTTGAACGATTTATAATTGTATCGCATAATAACGTCGACGCTGCGATCGCTTTTATTCAAGCTTGTATTTCAATAAATATCGATTTAAGAATAGAAAACTGATCCTTAATTTGAAAACATGGTGTCGAGAGTAGCCTAGTGATTAGTATACTCCGTTTGTGAATCCCAAAGATTTATGGTTTGCGTCTTGTTACTGGGAGAGAGCGAGAAAACTTTCCGCTCTGTTCTACCTATCCTTTACAGTAATTTTGATTTAAAATCTTTCAGACCGCAAAGAGAACAGGAAGATGATAGGGGGCGCTCAGAAACAGTTGTTCCTTTTCAGTCCCAAGCGCGAAATTAAGGTTACCGTTCGCATAAATAAATCTTAAGGGCGTATAGCGGATGGCACAATGCTTACCAAAGTTTTCTTAGAATTAATTATTATGAAAGCATATTTATGACTTATTACTAATTAGAGCGGATTGAATAAGTGACTAAACTTTCTGTAGCATCCGAGGAAAGCGAAGGGAGAGAAGACCTTTTGTTAGTTTTATTACATCAAACCACATCTGGTCATCTGCTGAGTCTACCGAAGGGAATCGATACCCTGATTTTAGCGTTGTAAATCCGTAGATCCTAGGAAGAGAAGAGACCGAAATATTTCCGTCCTTCTAGTCGCCTACTCTAGTACAAAATTAGAGACTTCTATGGTAACTCTTTTTGTAAATTGGTGCACAGTGTAGTTATTCGCGAAAATTCTGAGCGGTATCACTAAGAGTTCCCACACCTTAACCTGTGGATGCGTTATAAGAGTTATAGTCATTCCTTTAGCATATGGTCGGTGATAGAGCGCTTTTGTCCGGCTTCTTCCTCTCTCTGCAACGTCCTACATGGCCAAATGTTTAAGGCACTCGACTTGTAATCCGAGGATCGCGGGTTCGAATCCACATCACACCAAACATGTTCGCCCTTTCAACCGTGGGGGCGTTATAATGTGACGGTCAATCCCACTATTCGTTGGTAAAAGTGTAGCCCAAGAGTTGGCGGTGGGTGGTGATGACTAGCTATCTTCCTCTTAGTCTTACACTGCTAAATTAGGTACGGCTAGCACAGATAGCCATCGTGTAACTCTGCTAGAAATTGAAAGCAAACAAACCAAACCAAATCTCTCTCTGGTCAGTGGTTCAGTAGCAGATACGGTGATGAGCGATATAAACCCTAAAGACAAATAAAAAAACACAGATCAAACAAGTATTTCACTTTTCATACAGACAAGGTGAATTACTGAATATCCACTACACTTAGAGGCCTCAACGATCAAGATACAAATAGTTATATAGTTTTACAATAGAGTGGAAAACGTAGAATATTTGACCAGAAAAATTTTTTTTGCGAATATCTCTTCCCAATGAATAGTCTTACTGACGGAAAAACAACAAATAAATAAAATTTTAATTTTGTTAATATTGTTCTAGCCGAATGCGGTTTGTGTTCGATACACGTGACAAACTAGATGTGTGGTGAGACTGTCTGAGAATAATCACTACCATTCTTGTCGCTAGAGGGGTGCAGAAAGAGTTTTACTGGTTTCAGAGATGAATAGCTGAATCAAACCCCCGCTGGAGCGTACTTTCACACCATATGGAAATAGTATTGTGTGTAGCGCAGTTTTCTGTGGGCCAATTTCTGGTAAACAACATACGTTCTACCTATAGGGCGCAGAAGGGCAACCATTGTATACATTTAAAGTTTGTTGAAAGAGAAGAGTTAGCTCGCGGGACACGTTTTGTAGCTTCTGCCCCATCCTTAGCACGTGCGGGCACTGTCCTATTAAACTCACTAGAAGCAGGAGCACGTGCAAGCCAAGCTTTGATCCGAATAAATAAGAAAGAAAGCTCGAGGATCGTGACGACACGACACGTGAAAATAAATCTCTCATCTTCTAATTATAAAGGACGAGACAGAAGTCCGAAGATTCTGAGTTGTTTGTGGAGTTTATTAATGATTTGATCTTGTCGAAATAGCCCCAGAGGTGTGTTTATTTGTAGCCCTGCACGTGGTGGGAACTTTTCCATACAGGGTCGTGGGTTATTAACTAATGATAATGAAGTTGAGCCGTCCATCTGGATTAGCGAGACAAGTCACAACGAGAAAGTGGACTTCTCTTTAATGGAGAGATAGTGGAACAAAACAACCATATTACTAAGGGAATCAAACTATTTTATCTGGCATGGAAAATTATACAACAGTTCATTTGTTTCTTCAACCATTCAAAATAAATACAATTACCAAAACCAGATAACCATTTACAATAAAAAATAACAACCAACTTTGAAATATTTTCACTGCGAAATATTCTGTTAAAGTTTATATTGATTCCAGAAATGATCAGTGAAATTATTTCAAAATAAAGTATTTTAGAAATTGGGATCCATAAGTCCGACTTAATTACGTGACTATAGCGAATATGTCACTCTGAATTGTTAGATTAGTTAAATAAAATAGTTTGTCAATTATCTGGTTCGTCAACTGGTAAGGAGACAGTAGGAATAAAAATGACTAATTTGTTTGACATCCGTGAATTTGAGATTAGGTCTAAATACTGCTACGTGATGGTACATCTAGTAAATGAAAAGTGGAACAAGAAGTGACTGGTTAATATAAGATTTATGAATCTTAATTTAGACCCACAGATGGGACATACATTATCTATTTGATAAAGAGACAGTAGAATCAAAAGTGGCTTATGCCCTGTGTTACATCTATTAAATGAACTTATGTCTAGAGATGGTAATGCGACTACGTTGTTTGGTTAAAGTAACAGTAGAATTAAAGTGGCTTATGTCCTGCGTTACATCTATTAAATGAACTTAGGTCTAGAGATGGCAATGTAGATACACTGTATGGTTAAAGGAACAGTAGAATTAAAGTGACTTATATCCTGTGTTACATCTAGTATTTGAACTTAGGTCTAGAGATGGCAATGTGGATACACTGTCTGGTTAAAGGAACAGTAGAATTAAAGTGACTTATATCCTGTGTTACATCTAATACTTGAACTTAGATCTACAGATGACAATGTAGAATGCTTTGGTTGGGGAAGGAGACAGTGGAAGTGACCATTATCTCGTAATTTATAAATATATATTATTTTGAGCCAAACCTAAAGATCGAAAATATTAATACCGAGAACTACATTTGTTAATATGAGTTTAGATATAAAGAAGCCCACGTAAGTATTTAATTTGGCAAGGAGGCCGCCTGTAATATTACACTATGCTATAGGAGTTTGTGTTTTATTGTTTCACCCATGTCTATATTCCCTTTAGCCTTGCTGTCTCCTGTACATGGTTACCAAGAAATAGAACCTTGACTGTAAAAGTTTACTTAACTAAAGTCTTGATCAGTGGAAGCACAGAAACAAAGAGTAGTTGAACATTGGTGTAGAGGATATAACTTCCTGGTATAATTTATTTTATATCTTATGTTTCTTACAAAGTATCTTACAGTGAAGATGATATTATGCAGGAGGTTTTCTTTAGTACTTAATTTATATTTAGTGACATACAACCCGTATGTCACAACCCGTAGTGACATAGCAGTATATCCGTGGACTTATCAAAAATCAACTTTCGATCCCTGTTGGGGTAAAACAAAGATATTTCATGATGTTATCTGGACTTTAATTACAAATATAATATTCATAATATTTTAAAAATCACTAATTACTGTTACGTGACTATAAATACGGATTATTAGTGTTTCGTTAACCCGCGTCTTTTGTAACGATCAAACATATAGCTATAAACTTCACCATTTTCTTGAGTAAACGACTACAATTTCATCTCTACACAGACACAAATTTGTCATTTATAGCTGATAACACTTCTCACAACCAATCCTGATATTAGAAGACTCTAACAACTATTGATAACACCTCCCACAATCAGTCTTGATATTAGAAGTCTCTAACAACTATTGATAACACCTCTCACAATCAGTCTTGATATTAGAAGACTCTAACAACTATTGATAACACCTCCCATAATCAGTCTTGATATTAGAAGATGTTAACAACTATTCATAACACCTCTCACAATCAGTTTTGATATTAGAAGTCTCTAACAACTATTGATAACACCTTCCACAATCAGTCTTGATATTAGAAGTCTCTAACAACTATTGATAACACCTCCCACAATCAGTCTTGATATTAGAAGACTCTAACAACTATTGATAACACCTCCCACAATCAGTCTTGATATTAGAAGTCTCTAACAACTATTGATAACACCTCCCACAATCAGTCTTGATATTAGAAGACTCTAACAACTATTGATAACACCTCTCACAAGCAGTCTTGATATTAGAAGACTCTAACAACTATTGATAACACCTTCCACAATCAGTCTTGATATTAGAAGTCTCTAACAACTATTGATAACACCTCCCACAATCAGTCTTGATATTAGAAGACTCTAACAACTATTGATAACACCTCCCACAATCAGTCTTGATATTAGAAGTCTCTAACAACTATTGATAACACCTCCCACAATCAGTCTTGATATTAGAAGTCTCTAACAACTATTGATAACACCTCCCACAATCAGTCTTGATATTAGAAGACTCTAACAACTATTGATAACACCTCTCAGAATCAGTCTTGATAGAGAAGACTCTAAAACTATTGATAACACCTCTCACAATCAGTCTTGATATTAGAAGACTCTAACAACTATTGATAACACCTCCCACAATCAGTCTTGATATTAGAAGTCTCTAACAACTATTGATAACACCTCACACAATCAGTCTTGATATTAGAAGACTCTAACAACTATTGATAACACCTCTCACAATCAGTCTTGATATTAGAAGACTCTAACAACTATTGATAACACCTCTCACAATCAGTCTTGATATTAGAAGACTCTAACAACTATTGATAACACCTCTTATAATCAGTCTTGATATTAGAAGGTGTTAAGAACTATTCATAACACCTCTCACAATCAGTTTTGATATTAGAAGTCTCTAACAACTATTGATAACACCTCCCACAATCAGTCTTGATATTAGAAGACTCTAACAACTATTGATAACACCTCCAACAATCAGTCTTGATATTAGAAGACTCTAACAACTATTGATAACACCTCCCACAATCAGTCTCGATATTAGAAGACTTTAACAACTATTGATAACACCTTACACAATCAGTGTTGATATTAGAAGTCTCTAACAACTATTGATAACACCTCCCCAATCAGCTTGATATTAGAAGTTTCTAACAACTATTGATAACACCTCACCCAATCAGCTTGATATTAGAAGTCTCTAACAACTATTGATAACACCTCCCTCAATCAGTCTTGATATTAGAAGACTCTAACAACTATTGATAACACCTCACACAATCAGTCTTGATATTAGAAGTCTCTAACAACTATTGATAACACCTCCCACAATCAGTCTTGATATTAGAAGTCTCTAACAACTATTGATAACACCTCCCACAATCAGTCTTGATATTAGAAGACTCTAACAACTATTGATAACACCTCACACAATCAGTCTTGATATTAGAAGTCTCTAACAACTATTGATAACACCTCCCACACTCAGTCTTGATATTAGAAGACTCTAACAACTATTGATAACACCTTTCTCAAGTAGTCTTGATATTAGAAGTCTCTAACAACTATTGATAACACCTCAAAAATCAGTCTTGATATTAGAAGATTCTAACAACTATTGATAACACCTCCCACAATCAGTCTTGATATTAGAAGACTCTAACAACTATTTATAACACCTCTCACAACCAGTCGAGATATTAGAAGACTCTAACAACTATTGATAACACCTCTCACAATCAGTCTTGATATTAGAAGACTCTAACAACTATTGATAACACCTCCCACAATCAGTCTTGATATTAGAAGACTCTAACAACTATTTATAACACCTCTCACAATCAGTCTTGATATTAGAAGACTCTAACAACTATTTATAACACCTCTATCAACCAGTCTTGATATTAGAAGACTCTAACAACTATTTATAACACCCCACACAATGAGTCTTGATATTAGAAGTCTCTAACAACTATTGATAACACCTCTTACAATCAGTCTTGATATTAGAAGTCTCTAACAACTGTTTATAACATCTTCCACAATCAGTCTTGATATTAGAAGACTCTAACAACTATTGATAACACCTCCCACAATCAGTCTTGATATTAGAAGACTCTAACAACTATTGATAACACCTCCCACAATCAGTCTTGATATTAGAAGACTCTAACAACTATTGATAACACCTCCCACAATCAGTCTTGATATTAGAAGACTCTAACAACTATTGATAACACCTCCCACAATCAGTCTTGATATTAGAAGACTCTAACAACTATTGATAACACCTCACACAATCAGTCTTGATATTAGAAGTCTCTAACAACTATTGATAACACCTCCCACAATCAGTCTTGATATTAGAAGACTCTAACAACTATTGATAACACCTCTCACAATCAGTCTTGATATTAGAAGGTGTTAAGAACTATTCATAACACCTCTCACAATCAGTTTTGATATTAGAAGTCTCTAACAACTATTGATAACACCTCCCACAATCAGTCTTGATATTAGAAGACTCTAACAACTATTGATAACACCTCCACAATCAGTCTTGATATTAGAAGACTCTAACAACTATTGATAACACCTCCCACAATCAGTCTTGATATTAGAAGACTCTAACAACTATTGATAACACCTCCCACAATCAGTCTTGATATTAGAAGACTCTAACAACTATTGATAACACCTCTCACAATCAGTCTTGATATTAGAAGACTCTAACAACTATTGATAACACCTCCCACAATCAGTCTTGATATTAGAAGGTCTTAACAACTATTGATAACACCTCTCACAATCAGTCTTGATATTAGAAGACTCTAACAACTATTGATAACACCTCCCACAATCAGTCTTGATATTAGAAGACTCTAACAACTATTGATAACACCTCCCACAATCAGTCTTGATATTAGAAGACTCTAACAACTATTGATAACACCTCTCACAATCAGTCTTGATATTAGAAGACTCTAACAACTATTGATAACACCTCTCACAATCAGTCTTGATATTAGAAGTCTCTAACAACTATTGATAACACCTCTCACAATCAGTCTTGATATTAGAAGTCTCTAACAACTATTGATAACACCTCCCACAATCAGTCTTGATATTAGAAGACTCTAACAACTATTGATAACACCTCCCACAATCAGTCTTGATATTAGAAAACTCTAACAACTATTGATAACACCTCCACAATCAGCTTGATATTAGAAGTTTCTAACAACTATTGATAACACCTCCCCAATCAGCTTGATATTAGAAGACTCTAACAACTATTGATAACACCTCTCACAATCAGTCTTGATATTAGAAGACTCTAACAACTATTGATAACACCTCTTACAATCAGTCTTGATATTAGAAGACTCTAACAACTATTGATAACACCTCTCACAATCAGTTTTGATATTAGAAGACTCTAACAACTATTGATAACACCTCCCACAATCAGTCTTGATATTAGAAGACTCTAACAACTATTGATAACACCTCCCACAATCAGTCTTGATATTAGAAGACTCTAACAACTATTGATAACACCTCCCACAATCAGTCTTGATATTAGAAGACTCTAACAACTATTGATAACACCTCCCACAATCAGTCTTGATATTAGAAGACTCTAACAACTATTGATAACACCTCACACAATCAGTCTTGATATTAGAAGACTCTAACAACTATTGATAACACCTCTCACAATCAGTCTTGATATTAGAAGACTCTAACAACTATTGATAACACCTCTCACAATCAGTCTTGATATTAGAAGACTCTAACAACTATTGATAACACCTCTCACAATCAGTCTTGATATTAGAAGTCTCTAACAACTATTGATAACACCTCCCACAATCAGTCTTGATATTAGAAGACTCTAACAACTATTGATAACACCTCCCACAATCAGTCTTGATATTAGAAGACTCTAACAACTATTGATAACACCTCACACAATCAGTCTTGATATTAGAAGTCTCTAACAACTATTGATAACACCTCCCACAATCAGTCTTGATATTAGAAGACTCTAACAACTATTGATAACACCTCCCACAATCAGTCTTGATATTAGAAGACTCTAACAACTATTGATAACACCTCCCACAATCAGTCTTGATATTAGAAGTTTCTAACAACTATTGATAACACCTCCCCAATCAGCTTGATATTAGAAGACTCTAACAACTATTGATAACACCTCTCACAATCAGTCTTGATATTAGAAGACTCTAACAACTATTGATAACACCTCTCACAATCAGTCTTGATATTAGAAGACTCTAACAACTATTGATAACACCTCTCACAATCAGTCTTGATATTAGAAGTCTCTAACAACTATTGATAACACCTCTCACAATCAGTCTTGATATTAGAAGACTCTAACAACTATTGATAACACCTCCCACAATCAGTCTTGATATTAGAAGACTCTAACAACTATTGATAACACCTCTCACAATCAGTCTTGATATTAGAAGTCTCTAACAACTATTGATAACACCTCCCACAATCAGTCTTGATATTAGAAGTTTCTAACAACTATTGATAACACCTCACCCAATCAGCTTGATATTAGAAGTCTCTAACAACTATTGATAACACCTCCCTCAATCAGTCTTGATATTAGAAGACTCTAACA
Source organism: Tachypleus tridentatus (assembly GCF_004210375.1). Lineage (NCBI taxonomy): Eukaryota > Metazoa > Arthropoda > Merostomata > Xiphosura > Limulidae > Tachypleus > Tachypleus tridentatus. The sequence goes on along the minus strand of NC_134826.1, from coordinate 148,609,031 downwards.
ACTATTGATAACACCTCACACAATCAGTCTTGATATTAGAAGTCTCTAACAACTATTGATAACACCTCCCACAATCAGTCTTGATATTAGAAGTCTCTAACAACTATTGATAACACCTCCCACAATCAGTCTTGATATTAGAAGACTCTAACAACTATTGATAACACCTCCCACAATCAGTCTTGATATTAGAAGACTCTAACAACTATTGATAACACCTCCCACAACAGTCTTGATATTAGATAACAACTATTGATAACACCTCCCACAATCAGTCTTGATATTAGAAGACTCTAACAACTATTGATAACACCTCCCACAATCAGTCTTGATATTAGAAGACTCTAACAACTATTTATAACACCTCTCACAATCAGTCTTGATATTAGAAGACTCTAACAACTATTGATAACACCTCTCACAATCAGTCTTGATATTAGAAGACTCTAACAACTATTGATAACACCTCCCACAATCAGTCTTGATATTAGAAGTCTCTAACAACTATTGATAACACCTCCCACAATCAGTCTTGATATTAGAAGACTCTAACAACTATTGATAACACCTCCCACAATCAGTCTTGATATTAGAAGACTCTAACAACTATTGATAACACCTCCCACAATCAGTCTTGATATTAGAAGACTCTAACAACTATTTATAACACCTCTCACAATCAGTCTTGATATTAGAAGACTCTAACAACTATTGATAACACCTCTCACAATCAGTCTTGATATTAGAAGACTCTAACAACTATTGATAACACCTCTCACAATCAGTCTTGATATTAGAAGTCTCTAACAACTATTGATAACACCTCCCACAATCAGTCTTGATATTAGAAGACTCTAACAACTATTGATAACACCTCCCACAATCAGTCTTGATATTAGAAGACTCTAACAACTATTGATAACACCTCTCACAATCAGTCTTGATATTAGAAGTCTCTAACAACTATTGATAACACCTCCCACAATCAGTCTTGATATTAGAAGACTCTAACAACTATTGATAACACCTCACACAATCAGTCTTGATATTAGAAGTCTCTAACAACTATTGATAACACCTCCCACAATCAGTCTTGATATTAGAAGACTCTAACAACTATTGATAACACCTCCCACAATCAGTCTTGATATTAGAAGACTCTAACAACTATTGATAACACCTCCCACAATCAGTCTCGATATTAGAATACTTTAACAACTATTGATAACACCTTACACAATCAGCTTGATATTAGAAGTTTCTAACAACTATTGATAACACCTCCCCAATCAGCTTGATATTAGAAGACTCTAACAACTATTGATAACACCTCTCATAATCAGTGTTGATATTAGTAGGTGTTAAGAACTATTCATAACACCTCTCACAATCAGTTTTGATATTAGAAGTCTCTAACAACTATTGATAACACCTCCTACAATCGATTTTGATATTAGAAGATTCTAACAACTGTTTATAACACCTCACACAATCAGTCTTCATATTAGAAGTCTCTAACAACTATTGAAAACACCTCCCAAAATCAGTCTTGATATTAGAAGACTCTAACAACTATTGATAACACCTCTCACAAGCAGTCTTGATATTAGAAGACTGTAACAACTATTTATAACATCTCTCACAATCAGTCTTGATATTAGAAGACTCTAAAAACTATTGGTAACACCTCTCATAATCAGTCTTGATATTAGAAGACTCTAACAACTATTGATAACACCTCTCACAATCAGTCTTGATATTAGAAGGTCTCTAACAACTATTGATAACACCTCTCACAATCAGTCTTGATATTAGAAGTCTCTAACAACTATTGATAACACCTCCCACAATCAGTCTTGATATTAGAAGACTCTAACAACTATTGATAACACCTCCCACAATCAGTCTTGATATTAGAAGACTCTAACAACTATTGATAACACCTCACACAATCAGTCTTGATATTAGAAGTCTCTAACAACTATTGATAACACCTCCCCCAATCAGCTTGATATTAGAAGTTTCTAACAACTATTGATAACACCTCACACAATCAGTCTTGATATTAGAAGTCTCTAACAACTATTGATAACACCTCCCACAATCAGTCTTGATATTAGAAGACTCTAACAACTATTGATAACACCTCACACAATCAGTCTTGATATTAGAAGTCTCTAACAACTATTGATAACACCTCCCACAATCAGTCTTGATATTAGAAGTCTCTAACAACTATTGATAACACCTCCCACAATCAGTCTTGATATTAGAAGACTCTAACAACTATTGATAACACCTCCCACAATCAGTCTTGATATTAGAAGACTCTAACAACTATTGATAACACCTCCCACAATCAGTCTTGATATTAGAAGACTCTAACAACTATTGATAACACCTCCCACAATCAGTCTTGATATTAGAAGACTCTAACAACTATTGATAACACCTCTTGATATTAGAAGACTCTAACACTATTGAAACACCAGTCTTGATATTAGAAGACTCTAACAACTATTTATAACACCTCTCACAACCAGTCGAGATATTAGTAGACTCTAACAACTATTGATAACACCTCTCACAATCAGTCTTGATATCAGAAGACTCTAACAACTATTGATAACACCTCCCACAATCAGTCTTGATATTAGAAGACTCTAACAACTATTGATAACACCTCTCACAATCAGTCTTGATATTAGAAGACTCTAACAACTATTGATAACACCTCCCACAATCAGTCTTGATATTAGAAGACTCTAACAACTATTGATAACACCTCCCACAATCAGTCTCGATATTAGAAGACTTTAACAACTATTGATAACACCTTGATAACACACAATCAGTCTTGATATTAGAAGACTCTAACAACTATTGATAACACCTCTCACAATCAGTCTTGATATTAGAAGTCTCTAACAACTATTGATAACACCTCCCACAATCAGTCTTGATATTAGAAGACTCTAACAACTATTGATAACACCTCCCACAATCAGTCTTGATATTAGAAGTCTCTAACAACTATTGATAACACCTCCCACAATCAGTCTTGATATTAGAAGTCTCTAACAACTATTGATAACACCTCCTCACAATCACAATCAGTCTTGATATTAGAAGACTCTAACAACTATTTATAACACCTCTCACAATCAGTCTTGATATTAGAAGACTCTAACAACTATTGATAACACCTCTCACAATCAGTCTTGATATTAGAAGACTCTAACAACTATTGATAACACCTCACACAATCAGTCTTGATATTAGAAGTCTCTAACAACTATTGATAACACCTCCCACAATCAGTCTTGATATTAGAAGACTCTAACAACTATTTAGATAACACCTCCCACAATCAGTCTTGATATTAGAAGACTCTAACAACTATTGATAACACCTCCCACAATCAGTCTTGATATTAGAAGTCTCTAACAACTATTGATAACACCTCCCACAATCAGTCTTGATATTAGAAGACTCTAACAACTATTGATAACACCTCCCACAATCAGTCTTGATATTAGAAGACTCTAACAACTATTGATAACACCTCCCACAATCAGTCTTGATATTAGAAGACTCTAACAACTATTGATAACACCTTACACAATCAGTCTTGATATTAGAAGTTTCTAACAACTATTGATAACACCTCCCCCAATCAGCTTGATATTAGAAGACTCTAACAACTATTGATAACACCTCTCATAATCAGTCTTGATATTAGAAGGTGTCTAACAACTATTCATAACACCTCTCACAATCAGTTTTGATATTAGAAGTCTCTAACAACTATTGATAACACCTCCTACAATCGATTTTGATATTAGAAGATTCTAACAACTGTTTATAACACCTCACACAATCAGTCTTCATATTAGAAGTCTCTAACAACTATTGATAACACCTCCCACAATCAGTCTTGATATTAGAAGACTCTAACAACTATTGATAACACCTCTCACAATCAGTCTTGATATTAGAAGACTCTAACAACTATTTATAACATCTCTCACAATCAGTCTTGATATTAGAAGACTCTAACAACTATTGATAACACCTCTCACAATCAGTCTTGATATTAGAAGACTCTAACAACTATTGATAACACCTCTCACAATCAGTCTTGATATTAGAAGTCTCTAACAACTATTGATAACACCTCTCACAATCAGTCTTGATATTAGAAGTCTCTAACAACTATTGATAACACCTCCCACAATCAGTCTTGATATTAGAAGACTCTAACAACTATTGATAACACCTCCCACAATCAGTCTTGATATTAGAAGACTCTAACAACTATTGATAACACCTCACACAATCAGTCTTGATATTAGAAGTCTCTAACAACTATTGATAACACCTCCCACAATCAGTCTTGATATTAGAAGTCTCTAACAACTATTGATAACACCTCACACAATCAGTCTTGATATTAGAAGTCTCTAACAACTATTGATAACACCTCCCACAATCAGTCTTGATATTAGAAGACTCTAACAACTATTGATAACACCTCCCACAATCAGTCTTGATATTAGAAGACTCTAACAACTAGTGATAACACCTCCCACAATCAGTCTCGATATTAGAAGACTTTAACAACTATTGATAACACCTCCAATCAGTCTTGATATTAGAAGTCTCTAACAACTATTGATAACACCTCCCACAATCAGTCTTGATATTAGAAGACTCTAACAACTATTGATAACACCTCCCACAATCAGTCTTGATATTAGAAGACTCTAACAACTATTTATAACACCTCTCACAATCAGTCTTGATATTAGAAGACTCTAACAACTATTGATAACACCTCTCACAATCAGTCTTGATATTAGAAGACTCTAACAACTATTGATAACACACCTCTTGACAATCAGTCTTGATATTAGAAGACTCTAACAACTATTGATAACACCTCTCACAATCAGTCTTGATATTAGAAGACTCTAACAACTATTGATAACACCTCTCACAATCAGTCTTGATATTAGAAGACTCTAACAACTATTGATAACACCTCCACAATCAGTCTTGATATTAGAAGACTCTAACAACTATTGATAACACCTCCAACAATATTAGAAGTCTCTAACAACTATTGATAACACCTCCCACAATCAGTCTTGATATTAGAAGTCTCTAACAACTATTGATAACACCTCCCACAATCAGTCTTGATATTAGAAGACTCTAACAACTATTGATAACACCTCCCACAATCAGTCTTGATATTAGAATTAGAAGTCTCTAACAACTATTGATAACACCTCTCACAATCAGTCTTGATATTAGAAGACTCTAACAACTATTGATAACACCTCCCACAATCAGTCTTGATATTAGAAGACTCTAACAACTATTGATAACACCTCTCACAATCAGTCTTGATATTAGAAGACTCTAACAACTATTGATAACACCTCCCACAATCAGTCTTGATATTAGAAGACTCTAACAACTATTGATAACACCTCTACAATCAGTCTTGATATTAGAAGACTCTAACAACTATTGATAACACCTCCCACAATCAGTCTTGATATTAGAAGACTCTAACAACTATTGATAACACCTCCCACAATCAGTCTTGATATTAGAAGACTCTAACAACTATTGATAACACCTCACACAATCAGTCTTGATATTAGAAGTCTCTAACAACTATTGATAACACCTCCCACAATCAGTCTTGATATTAGAAGACTCTAACAACTATTGATAACACCTCTCACAATCAGTCTTGATATTAGAAGACTCTAACAACTATTGATAACACCTCTCACAATCAGTCTTGATATTAGAAGACTCTAACAACTATTGATAACACCTCCCACAATCAGTCTTGATATTAGAAGACTCTAACAACTATTGATAACACCTCCCACAATCAGTCTTGATATTAGAAGTCTCTAACAACTATTGATAACACCTCCCACAATCAGTCTTGATATTAGAAGACTCTAACAACTATTGATAACACCTCCCACAATCAGTCTTGATATTAGAAGACTCTAACAACTATTGATAACACCTCCCACAATCAGTCTTGATATTAGAAGACTCTAACAACTATTGATAACACCTCCCACAATCAGTCTTGATATTAGAAGACTCTAACAACTATTGATAACACCTCTCACAATCAGTCTTGATATTAGAAGTCTCTAACAACTATTGATAACACCTCCCACAATCAGTCTTGATATTAGAAGACTCTAACAACTATTGATAACACCTCCCACAATCAGTCTTGATATTAGAAGTCTCTAACAACTATTGATAACACCTCCCACAATCAGTCTTGATATTAGAAGACTCTAACAACTATTGATAACACCTCTCCACAATCAGTCTTGATATTAGAAGACTCTAACAACTATTGATAACACCTCCCACAATCAGTCTTGATATTAGAAGACTCTAACAACTATTGATAACACCTCTCACAATCAGTCTTGATATTAGAAGACTCTAACAACTATTGATAACACCTCTCACAATCAGTCTTGATATTAGAAGTCTCTAACAACTATTGATAACACCTCTCACAATCAGTCTTGATATTAGAAGACTCTAACAACTATTGATAACACCTCCCACAATCAGTCTTGATATTAGAAGACTCTAACAACTATTGATAACACCTCCCACAATCAGTCTTGATATTAGAAGTCTCTAACAACTATTGATAACACCTCACACAATCAGTCTTGATATTAGAAGTCTCTAACAACTATTGATAACACCTCCCACAATCAGTCTTGATATTAGAAGACTCTAACAACTATTGATAACACCTCTCACAATCAGTCTTGATATTAGAAGACTCTAACAACTATTGATAACACCTCTCACAATCAGTCTTGATATTAGAAGACTCTAACAACTATTGATAACACCTCCCACAATCAGTCTTGATATTAGAAGTCTCTAACAACTATTGATAACACCTCCCACAATCAGTCTTGATATTAGAAGACTCTAACAACTATTGATAACACCTCCCACAATCAGTCTTGATATTAGAAGACTCTAACAACTATTGATAACACCTCCCACAATCAGTCTTGATATTAGAAGACTCTAACAACTATTGATAACACCTCTCACAATCAGTCTTGATATTAGAAGACTCTAACAACTATTGATAACACCTCCCACAATCAGTCTTGATATTAGAAGACTCTAACAACTATTGATAACACCTCTCACAATCAGTCTTGATATTAGAAGACTCTAACAACTATTGATAACACCTCCCACAATCAGTCTTGATATTAGAAGACTCTAACAACTATTGATAACACCTCTCACAATCAGTCTTGATATTAGAAGACTCTAACAACTATTGATAACACCTCTCACAATCAGTCTTGATATTAGAAGACTCTAACAACTATTGATAACACCTCCTCACAATCAGTCTTGATATTAGAAGACTCTAACAACTATTGATAACACCTCACACAATCAGTCTTGATATTAGAAGACTCTAACAACTATTGATAACACCTCCCACAATCAGTCTTGATATTAGAAGACTCTAACAACTATTGATAACACCTCTCACAATCAGTCTTGATATTAGAAGACTCTAACAACTATTGATAACACCTCTCACAATCAGTCTTGATATTAGAAGACTCTAACAACTATTGATAACACCTCTCACAATCAGTCTTGATATTAGAAGACTCTAACAACTATTGATAACACCTCTCACAATCAGTCTTGATATTAGAAGACTCTAACAACTATTGATAACACCTCTCACAATCAGTCTTGATATTAGAAGTCTCTAACAACTATTGATAACACCTCCCACAATCAGTCTTGATATTAGAAGACTCTAACAACTATTGATAACACCTCCCACAATCAGTCTTGATATTAGAAGACTCTAACAACTATTGATAACACCTCCCACAATCAGTCTTGATATTAGAAGACTCTAACAACTATTGATAACACCTCTCACAATCAGTCTTGATATTAGAAGACTCTAACAACTATTGATAACACCTCTCACAATCAGTCTTGATATTAGAAGACTCTAACAACTATTGATAACACCTCCCACAATCAGTCTTGATATTAGAAGACTCTAACAACTATTGATAACACCTCCCACAATCAGTCTTGATATTAGAAGACTCTAACAACTATTGATAACACCTCCCACAATCAGTCTTGATATTAGAAGACTCTAACAACTATTGATAACACCTCAAAAATCAGTCTTGATATTAGAAGATTCTAACAACTATTGATAACACCTCCCACAATCAGTCTTGATATTAGAAGACTCTAACAACTATTTATAACACCTCTCACAATCAGTCTTGATATTAGAAGACTCTAACAACTATTGATAACACCTCTAACACAATCAGTCTTGATATTAGAAGACTCTAACAACTATTGATAACACCTCTCACAATCAGTCTTGATATTAGAAGACTCTAACAACTATTGATAACACCTCTCACAATCAGTCTTGATATTAGAAGACTCTAACAACTATTGATAACACCTCACACAATCAGTCTTGATATTAGAAGTCTCTAACAACTATTGATAACACCTCCCACAATCAGTCTTGATATTAGAAGACTCTAACAACTATTGATAACACCTCCCACAATCAGTCTTGATATTAGAAGACTCTAACAACTATTGATAACACCTCCCACAATCAGTCTTGATATTAGAAGACTCTAACAACTATTGATAACACCTCCCACAATCAGTCTTGATATTAGAAGACTCTAACAACTATTGATAACACCTCTCACAAATCAGTCTTGATATTAGAAGACTCTAACAACTATTGATAACACCTCCCACAATCAGTCTTGATATTAGAAGACTCTAACAACTATTGATAACACCTCCACAATCAGTCTTGATATTAGAAGACTCTAACAACTATTGATAACACCTCTCACAATCAGTCTTGATATTAGAAGACTCTAACAACTATTGATAACACCTCCCACAATCAGTCTTGATATTAGAAGACTCTAACAACTATTGATAACACCTCTCACAACCAGTCGAGATATTAGTAGACTCTAACAACTATTGATAACACCTCTCACAATCAGTCTTGATATTAGAAGACTCTAACTAATAACAACTCATCTTGATAACAACAACTATTGATAACACCTCTCACAATCAGTCTTGATATTAGAAGACTCTAACAACTATTGATAACACCTCCCACAATCAGTCTTGATATTAGAAGACTCTAACAACTATTGATAACACCTCCCACAATCAGTCTTGATATTAGAAGACTCTAACAACTATTGATAACACCTCTCACAATCAGTCTTGATATTAGAAGACTCTAACAACTATTGATAACACCTCTCACAATCAATCTTGATATTAGTCTTGATATTAGAAGTCTTGATATTAGAAGTCTCTAACAACTATTGATAACACCTCCCACAATCAGTCTTGATATTAGAAGACTCTAACAACTATTGATAACACCTCCCACAATCAGTCTTGATATTAGAAGACTCTAACAACTATTGATAACACCTCCCACAATCAGTCTTGATATTAGAAGACTCTAACAACTATTGATAACACCTCCACAATCAGTCTTGATATTAGAAGACTCTAACAACTATTGATAACACCTCCACAATCAGTCTTGATATTAGAAGTCTCTAACAACTATTGATAACACCTCAAAAATCAGTCTTGATATTAGAAGACTCTAACAACTATTGATAACACCTCCCACAATCAGTCTTGATATTAGAAGACTCTAACAACTATTGATAACACCTCCCACAATCAGTCTTGATATTAGAAGACTCTAACAACTATTTATAACACCTCTCACAATCAGTCTTGATATTAGAAGACTCTAACAACTATTGATAACACCTCTCACAATCAGTCTTGATATTAGAAGACTCTAACAACTATTGATAACACCTCTCACAATCAGTCTTGATATTAGAAGACTCTAACAACTATTGATAACACCTCTATCAACCAGTCTTGATATTAGAAGACTCTAACAACTATTGATAACACCTCCCACAATCAGTCTTGATATTAGAAGACTCTAACAACTATTGATAACACCTCCCACAATCAGTCTTGATATTAGAAGTCTCTAACAACTATTGATAACACCTCCCACAATCAGTCTTGATATTACAAGACTCTAACAACTATTGATAACACCTCCCACAATCAGTCTTGATATTAGAAGACTCTAACAACTATTGATAACACCTCCCACAATCAGTCTTGATATTAGAAGACTCTAACAACTATTGATAACACCTCTCAATCAGTCTTGATATTAGAAGACTCTAACAACTATTGATAACACCTCTCACAATCAGTCTTGATATTAGAAGACTCTAACAACTATTGATAACACCTCCCACAATCAGTCTTGATATTAGAAGACTCTAACAACTATTGATAACACCTCTCACAATCAGTCTTGATATTAGAAGACTCTAACAACTATTGATAACACCTCTCACAATCAGTCTTGATATTAGAAGACTCTAACAACTATTGATAACACCTCTCACAATCAGTCTTGATATTAGAAGACTCTAACAACTATTGATAACACCTCTCACAATCAGTCTTGATATTAGAAGACTCTAACAACTATTGATAACACCTCTCACAATCAGTCTTGATATTAGAAGACTCTAACAACTATTGATAACACCTCTCACAATCAGTCTTGATATTAGAAGACTCTAACAACTATTGATAACACCTCCACAATCAGTCTTGATATTAGAAGACTCTAACAACTATTGATAACACCTCTCACAATCAGTCTTGATATTAGAAGACTCTAACTAACAACTATTGATAACACCTCCCACAATCAGTCTTGATATTAGAAGACTCTAACAACTATTGATAACACCTCCCACAATCAGTCTTGATATTAGAAGACTCTAACAACTATTGATAACACCTCTCACAATCAGTCTTGATATTAGAAGACTCTAACAACTATTGATAACACCTCCCACAATCAGTCTTGATATTAGAAGACTCTAACAACTATTGATAACACCTCCACAATCAGTCTTGATATTAGAAGTCTCTAACAACTATTGATAACACCTCCCACAATCAGTCTTGATATTAGAAGACTCTAACAACTATTGATAACACCTCACACAATCAGTCTTGATATTAGAAGACTCTAACAACTATTGATAACACCTCTCACAATCAGTCTTGATATTAGAAGACTCTAACAACTATTGATAACATCTCCCACAATCAGTCTTGATATTAGAAGACTCTAACAACTATTGATAACACCTCCCACAATCAGTCTTGATATTAGAAGACTCTAACAACTATTGATAACACCTCCCACAATCAGTCTTGATATTAGAAGACTCTAACAACTATTGATAACACCTCCCACAATCAGTCTTGATATTAGAAGACTCTAACAACTATTGATAACACCTCCCACAATCAGTCTTGATATTAGAAGACTCTAACAACTATTGATAACACCTCTCACAATCAGTCTTGATATTAGAAGACTCTAACAACTATTGATAACACCTCTCACAATCAGTCTTGATATTAATCAGTCTTGATATTAGAAGTCTCTAACAACTATTTGATAACACCTCTCACAATCAGTCTTGATATTAGAAGACTCTAACAACTATTGATAACACCTCTACAATCAGTCTTGATATTAGAAGACTCTAACAACTATTGATAACACCTCTCACAATCAGTCTTGATATTAGAAGTCTCTAACAACTATTGATAACACCTCCCACAATCAGTCTTGATATTAGAAGACTCTAACAACTATTGATAACACCTCTCACAATCAGTCTTGATATTAGAAGACTCTAACAACTATTGATAACACCTCCCACAATCAGTCTTGATATTAGAAGACTCTAACAACTATTGATAACACCTCCACAATCAGTCTTGATATTAGAAGTCTCTAACAACTATTGATAACACCTCCCACAATCTGTCTTGATATTACAAGACTCTAACAACATTTGATAACACCTCAAAAATCAGTCTTGATATTAGAAGACTCTAACAACTAGTGATAACACCTCCCACAATCAGTCTCGATATTAGAAGACTCTAACAACTATTGATAACACCTCCCACAATCAGTCTTGATATTAGAAGACTCTAACAACTATTGATAACACCTCCACAATCAGTCTTGATATTAGAAGACTCTAACAACTATTGATAACATTGATAACACCTCTCAACTATTGACAATCAGTCTTGATATTAGAAGACTCTAACAACTATTGATAACACCTCTCACAATCAGTCTTGATATTAGAAGACTCTAACAACTATTGATAACACCTCCCACAATCAGTCTTGATATTAGAAGACTCTAACAACTATTGATAACACCTCCCACAATCAGTCTTGATATTAGAAGACTCTAACAACTATTGATAACACCTCCCACAATCAGTCTTGATATTAGAAGACTCTAACAACTATTGATAACACCTCCCACAATCAGTCTTGATATTAGAAGACTCTAACAACTATTGATAACACCTCCCACAATCAGTCTTGATATTAGAAGACTCTAACAACTATTGATAACACCTCCCACAATCAGTCTTGATATTAGAAGACTCTAACAACTATTGATAACACCTCCCACAATCAGTCTTGATATTAGAAGACTCTAACAACTATTGATAACACCTCCCACAATCAGTCTTGATATTAGAAGACTCTAACAACTATTGATAACACCTCTCACAATCAGTCTTGATATTAGAAGACTCTAACAACTATTGATAACACCTCTCACAATCAGTCTTGATATTAGAAGACTCTAACAACTATTGATAACACCTCTCACAATCAGTCTTGATATTAGAAGACTCTAACAACTATTGATAACACCTCTCACAATCAGTCTTGATATTAGAAGACTCTAACAACTATTGATAACACCTCCCACAATCAGTCTTGATATTAGAAGACTCTAACAACTATTGATAACACCTCTCACAATCAGTCTTGATATTAGAAGACTCTAACAACTATTGATAACACCTCTCACAATCAGTCTTGATATTAGAAGACTCTAACAACTATTGATAACACCTCTCACAATCAGTCTTGATATTAGAAGACTCTAACAACTATTGATAACACCTCTCACAATCAGTCTTGATATTAGAAGACTCTAACAACTATTGATAACACCTCCCACAATCAGTCTTGATATTAGAAGACTCTAACAACTATTGATAACACCTCTCACAATCAGTCTTGATATTAGAAGACTCTAACAACTATTGATAACACCTCCCACAATCAGTCTTGATATTAGAAGACTCTAACAACTATTGATAACACCTCCCACAATCAGTCTTGATATTAGAAGTCTCTAACAACTATTGATAACACCTCCCACAATCAGTCTTGATATTAGAAGACTCTAACAACTATTGATAACACCTCCCACAATCAGTCTTGATATTAGAAGTCTCTAACAACTATTGATAACACCTCCCACAATCAGTCTTGATATTAGAAGACTCTAACAACTATTGATAACACCTCACACAATCAGTCTTGATATTAGAAGACTCTAACAACTATTGATAACACCTCCCACAATCAGTCTTGATATTAGAAGACTCTAACAACTATTGATAACACCTCCCACAATCAGTCTTGATATTAGAAGACTCTAACAACTATTGATAACACCTCCCACAATCAGTCTTGATATT
>NC_134826.1:148516609-148594717 GCF_004210375.1 Tachypleus tridentatus | reverse complement strand
TGTTAAGATGTTCTGCTGTTGGTGTAACATACCAGTATTACCTGTGATATGTGTTAAGATGTTCTGCTGTTGGTGTAACATACCAGTATTACCTGTGATATGTGTTAAGATGTTCTGCTGTTGGTGTAACATACCAGTATTACCTGTGATATGTGTTAAGATGTTCTGATGTTGGTGTAACATACCAGTATTACCTGTGATATGTGTTAAGATGTTCTGCTGTTGGTGTAACATACCAGTATTACCTGTGATATGTGTTAAGATGTTCTGCTGTTGGTGTAACATACCAGTATTACCTGTGATATGTGTTAAGATGTTCTGCTGTTGGTGTAACATACCAGTATTACCTGTGATATGTGTTAAGATGTTCTGCTGTTGGTGTAACATACCAGTATTACCTGTGATATGTGTTAAGATGTTCTGCTGTTGGTGTAACATACCAGTATTACCTGTGATATGTGTTAAGATGTTCTGCTGTTGGTGTAACATACCAGTATTACGTGTGATATGTGTTAAGATGTTCTGCTGTTGGTGTAACATACCAGTATTACCTGTGATATGTGTTAAGATGTTCTGCTGTTGGTGTAACATACCAGTATTACCTGTGATATGTGTTAAGATGTTCTGCTGTTGGTGTAACATACCAGTATTACCTGTGATATGTGTTAAGATGTTCTGCTGTTGGTGTAACATACCAGTATTACCTGTGATATGTGTTAAGATGTTCTGCTGTTGGTGTAACATACCAGTATTACCTGTGATATGTGTTAAGATGTTCTGCTGTTGGTGTAACATACCAGTATTACCTGTGATATGTGTTAAGATGTTCTGCTGTTGGTGTAACATACCAGTATTACCTGTGATATGTGTTAAGATGTTCTGCTGTTGGTGTAACATACCAGTATTACGTGTGATATGTGTTAAGATGTTCTGCTGTTGGTGTAACATACCAGTATTACGTGTGATATGTGTTAAGATGTTCTGCTGTTGGTGTAACATACCAGTATTACCTGTGATATGTGTTAAGATGTTCTGCTGTTGGTGTAACATACCAGTATTACCTGTGATATGTGTTAAGATGTTCTGCTGTTGGTGTAACATACCAGTATTACCTGTGATATGTGTTAAGATGTTCTGCTGTTGGTGTAACATACCAGTATTACCTGTGATATGTGTTAAGATGTTCTGCTGTTGGTGTAACATACCAGTATTACCTGTGATATGTGTTAAGATGTTCTGCTGTTGGTGTAACATACCAGTATTACCTGTGATATGTGTTAAGATGTTAAGATGCTGTTGTTGTGTAACATACCAGTATTACCTGTGATATGTGTTAAGATGTTCTGCTGTTGGTGTAACATACCAGTATTACCTGTGATATGTTGTTAAGTTTCTGCTGTTGGTGTAACATACCAGTATTACGTGTTCTGCTGTTGGTGTAACATACCAGTATTACCTGTGATATGTGTTAAGATGTTCTGCTGTTGGTGTAACATACCAGTATTACCTGTGATATGTGTTAAGATGTTCTGCTGTTGGTGTAACATACCAGTATTACCTGTGATATGTGTTAAGATGTTCTGCTGTTGGTGTAACATACCAGTATTACCTGTGATATGTGTTAAGATGTTCTGCTGTTGGTGTAACATACCAGTATTACCTGTGATATGTGTTAAGATGTTCTGCTGTTGGTGTAACATACCAGTATTACCTGTGATATGTGTTAAGATGTTCTGCTGTTGGTGTAACATACCAGTATTACCTGTGATATGTGTTAAGATGTTCTGCTGTTGGTGTAACATACCAGTATTACCTGTGATATGTGTTAAGATGTTCTGCTGTTGGTGTAACATACCAGTATTACCTGTGATATGTGTTAAGATGTTCTGCTGTTGGTGTAACATACCAGTATTACCTGTGATATGTGTTAAGATGTTCTGCTGTTGGTGTAACATACCAGTATTACCTGTGATATGTGTTAAGATGTTCTGCTGTTGGTGTAACATACCAGTATTACCTGTGATATGTGTTAAGATGTTCTGCTGTTGGTGTAACATACCAGTATTACCTGTGATATGTGTTAAGATGTTCTGCTGTTGGTGTAACATACCAGTATTACCTGTGATATGTGTTAAGATGTTCTGCTGTTGGTGTAACATACCAGTATTACCTGTGATATGTGTTAAGATGTTCTGCTGTTGGTGTAACATACCAGTATTACCTGTGATATGTGTTAAGATGTTCTGCTGTTGGTGTAACATACCAGTATTACCTGTGATATGTGTTAAGATGTTCTGCTGTTGGTGTAACATACCAGTATTACCTGTGATTACATACCAGTATTACCTGTGATATGTGTTAAGATGTTCTGCTGTTGGTGTAACATACCAGTATTACGTGTGATATGTGTTAAGATGTTCTGCTGTTGGTGTAACATACCAGTATTACCTGTGATATGTGTTAAGATGTTCTGCTGTTGGTGTAACATACCAGTATTACCTGTGATATGTGTTAAGATGTTCTGCTGTTGGTGTAACATACCAGTATTACCTGTGATATGTGTTAAGATGTTCTGCTGTTGGTGTAACATACCAGTATTACCTGTGATATGTGTTAAGATGTTCTGCTGTTGGTGTAACATACCAGTATTACCTGTGATATGTGTTAAGATGTTCTGCTGTTGGTGTAACATACCAGTATTACCTGTGATATGTGTTAAGATGTTCTGCTGTTGGTGTAACATACCAGTATTACCTGTGATATGTGTTAAGATGTTCTGCTGTTGGTGTAACATACCAGTATTACCTGTGATATGTGTTAAGATGTTCTGCTGTTGGTGTAACATACCAGTATTACCTGTGATATGTGTTAAGATGTTCTGCTGTTGGTGTAACATACCAGTATTACCTGTGATATGTGTTAAGATGTTCTGCTGTTGGTGTAACATACCAGTATTACCTGTGATATGTGTTAAGATGTTCTGCTGTTGGTGTAACATACCAGTATTACCTGTGATATGTGTTAAGATGTTCTGCTGTTGGTGTAACATACCAGTATTACCTGTGATATGTGTTAAGATGTTCTGCTGTTGGTGTAACATACCAGTATTACCTGTGATATGTGTTAAGATGTTCTGCTGTTGGTGTAACATACCAGTATTACCTGTGATATGTGTTAAGATGTTCTGCTGTTGGTGTAACATACCAGTATTACCTGTGATATGTGTTAAGATGTTCTGCTGTTGGTGTAACATACCAGTATTACCTGTGATATGTGTTAAGATGTTCTGCTGTTGGTGTAACATACCAGTATTACCTGTGATATGTGTTAAGATGTTCTGCTGTTGGTGTAACATATGTGTTATATGTGTTAAGATGTTCTGACTGTTGGTGTAACATACCAGTATTACCTGTGATATGTGTTAAGATGTTCTGCATACCAGTATTACCTGTATGTAAGATGTTCTGCTGTTGGTGTAACATACCAGTATTACCTGTGATATGTGTTAAGATGTTCTGCTGTTGGTGTAACATACCAGTATTACCTGTGATATGTGTTAAGATGTTCTGCTGTTGGTGTAACATACCAGTATTACCTGTGATATGTGTTAAGATGTTCTGCTGTTGGTGTAACATACCAGTATTACCTGTGATATGTGTTAAGATGTTCTGCTGTTGGTGTAACATACCAGTATTACCTGTGATATGTGTTAAGATGTTCTGCTGTTGGTGTAACATACCAGTATTACCTGTGATATGTGTTAAGATGTTCTGCTGTTGGTGTAACATACCAGTATTACCTGTGATATGTGTTAAGATGTTCTGCTGTTGGTGTAACATACCAGTATTACGTGTGATATGTGTTAAGATGTTCTGCTGTTGGTGTAACATACCAGTATTACGTGTGATATGTGTTAAGATGTTCTGCTGTTGGTGTAACATACCAGTATTACCTGTGATATGTGTTAAGATGTTCTGCTGTTGGTGTAACATACCAGTATTACCTGTGATATGTGTTAAGATGTTCTGCTGTTGGTGTAACATACCAGTATTACCTGTGTATGTGTTAAGATGTTCTGCTGTTGGTGTAACATACCAGTATTACCTGTGATATGTGTTAAGATGTTCTGCTGTTGGTGTAACATACCAGTATTACCTGTGATATGTGTTAAGATGTTCTGCTGTTGGTATTACCTGTGATATATTACCTGTGATATGTGTTAAGATGTTCTGCTGTTGGTATTACCAGTATTACCTGTGATATGTGTTAAGATGTTCTGCTGTTGGTGTAACATACCAGTATTACCTGTGATATGTGTTAAGATGTTCTGCTGTTGGTGTAACATACCAGTATTACCTGTGATATGTGTTAAGATGTTCTGCTGTTGGTGTAACATACCAGTATTACCTGTGATATGTGTTAAGATGTTCTGCTGTTGGTGTAACATACCAGTATTACCTGTGATATGTGTTAAGATGTTCTGTGTTGGTGTAACATACCAGTATGTGATATGTGTTAAGATGTTCTGCTGTTGGTGTAACATACCAGTATTACCTGTGATATGTGTTAAGATGTTCTGCTGTTGGTGTAACATACCAGTATTACCTGTGATATGTGTTAAGATGTTCTGCTGTTGGTGTAACATACCAGTATTACCTGTGATATGTGTTAAGATGTTCTGCTGTTGGTGTAACATACCAGTATTACCTGTGATATGTGTTAAGATGTTCTGCTGTTGGTGTAACATACCAGTATTACCTGTGATATGTGTTAAGATGTTCTGCTGTTGGTGTAACATACCAGTATTACCTGTGATATGTGTTATGTTCTGTGTAACATACCAGTATATGTGTGATGTTCTGCTGTTGTGTAACATACCAGTATTACCTGTGATATGTGTTAAGATGTTCTGCTGTTGTGTGTAACATACCAGTATTACCTGTGATATGTGTTAAGATGTTCTGCTGTTGGTGTAACATACCAGTATTACCTGTGATATGTGTTAAGATGTTCTGCTGTTGGTGTAACATACCAGTATTACCTGTGATATGTGTTAAGATGTTCTGCTGTTGGTGTAACATACCAGTATTACCTGTGTGATATGTGTTAAGATGTTCTGCATACCAGTATTACCTGTGATATGTGTTAAGATGTTCTGCTGTATGTAACATACCAGTATTACCTGTGATGATATGTGTTAAGATGTTCTGCTGTTGGTGTAACATACCAGTATTACGTGTGATATGTGTTAAGATGTTCTGCTGTTGGTGTAACATACCAGTATTACCTGTGATATGTGTTAAGATGTTCTGCTGTTGGTGTAACATACCAGTATTACCTGTGATATGTGTTAAGATGTTCTGCTGTTGGTGTAACATACCAGTATTACCTGTGATATGTGTTAAGATGTTCTGCTGTTGGTGTAACATACCAGTATTACCTGTGATATGTGTTAAGATGTTCTGCTGTTGGTGTAACATACCAGTATTACCCAGTGATATGTGTTAAGATGTTCTGCTGTTGGTGTAACATACCAGTATTACCTGTGATATGTGTTAAGATGTTCTGCTGTTGGTGTAACATACCAGTATTACCTGTGATATGTGTTAAGATGTTCTGCTGTTGGTGTAACATACCAGTATTACCTGTGATATGTGTTAAGATGTTCTGCTGTTGGTGTAACATACCAGTATTACCTGTGATATGTGTTAAGATGTTCTGCTGTTGGTGTAACATACCAGTATTACCTGTGATATGTGTTAAGATGTTCTGCTGTTGGTGTAACATACCAGTATTACCTGTGATATGTGTTAAGATGTTCTGCTGTTGGTGTAACATACCAGTATTACCTGTGATATGTGTTAAGATGTTCTGCTGTTGGTGTAACATACCAGTATTACCTGTGATATGTGTTAAGATGTTCTGCTGTTGGTGTAACATACCAGTATTACCTGTGATATGTGTTAAGATGTTCTGCTGTTGGTGTAACATACCAGATTACCTGTGATATGTGTTAAGATGTTCTGCTGTTGGTGTAACATACCAGTATTACCTGTGATATGTGTTAAGATGTTCTGCTGTTGGTGTAACATACCAGTATTACCTGTGATATGTGTTAAGATGTTCTGCTGTTGGTGTAACATACCAGTATTACCTGTGATATGTGTTAAGATGTTCTGCTGTTGGTGTAACATACCAGTATTACCTGTGATATGTGTTAAGATGTTCTGCTGTTGGTGTAACATACCAGTATTACCTGTGATATGTGTTAAGATGTTCTGCTGTTGGTGTAACATACCAGTATTACCTGTGATATGTGTTAAGATGTTCTGCTGTTGGTGTAACATACCAGTATTACCTGTGATATGTGTTAAGATGTTCTGCTGTTGGTGTAACCCAGTATTACCTGTGATATGTGTTAAGATGTTCTGCTGTTGGTGTAACATACCAGTATTACCTGTGATATGTGTTAAGATGTTCTGCTGTTGGTGTAACATACCAGTATTACCTGTGATATGTGTTAAGATGTTCTGCTGTTGGTGTAACATACCAGTATTACCTGTGATATGTGTTAAGATGTTCAACATACCAGTATTACCTGTGATATGTGTTAAGATGTTCTGCTGTTGGTGTAACATACCAGTATTACCTGTGATATGTGTTAAGATGTTCTGCTGTTGGTGTAACATACCAGTATTACCTGTGATATGTGTTAAGATGTTCTGCTGTTGGTGTAACATACCAGTATTACCTGTGATATGTGTTAAGATGTTCTGCTGTTGGTGTAACATACCAGTATTACCATATGTGTTAAGATGTTCTGCTGTTGGTGTAACATACCAGTATTACCTGTGATATGTGTTAAGATGTTCTGATGTTGGTGTAACATACCAGTATTACCTGTGATATGTGTTAAGATGTTCTGCTGTTGGTGTAACATACCAGTATTACGTGTGATATGTGTTAAGATGTTCTGCTGTTGGTGTAACATACCAGTATTACCTGTGATATGTGTTAAGATGTTCTGCTGTTGGTGTAACATACCAGTATTACCTGTGATATGTGTTAAGATGTTCTGCTGTTGGTGTAACATACCAGTATTACCTGTGTGTGTTAAGATGTTGTGTTAAGATGTTCTGCTGTTGGTGTAACATACCAGTATTACCTGTGATATGTGTTAAGATGTTCTGCTGTTGGTGTAACATACCAGTATTACCTGTGATATGTGTTAAGATGTTCTGCTGTTGGTGTAACATACCAGTATTACCTGTGATATGTGTTAAGATGTTCTGCTGTTGGTGTAACATACCAGTATTACCTGTGATATGTGTTAAGATGTTCTGCTATTGGTGTAACATACCAGTATTACCTGTGATATGTGTTAAGATGTTCTGCTGTTGGTGTAACATACCAGTATTACCTGTGATATGTGTTAAGATGTTCTGCTGTTGGTGTAACATACCAGTAACATACCAGTATTACCTGTGATATGTGTTAAGATGTTCTGCTGTTGGTGTAACATACCAGTATTACCTGTGATATGTGTTAAGATGTTCTGCTGTTGGTGTAACATACCAGTATTACCTGTGATATGTGTTAAGATGTTCTGCTGTTGGTGTAACATACCAGTATTACCTGTGATATGTGTTAAGATGTTCTGCTGTTGGTGTAACATACCAGTATTACCTGTGATATGTGTTAAGATGTTCTGCTGTTGGTGTAACATACCAGTATTACCTGTGATATGTGTTAAGATGTTCTGCTGTTGGTGTAACATACCAGTATTACCTGTGATATGTGTTAAGATGTTCTGCTGTTGGTGTAACATACCAGTATTACCTGTGATATGTGTTAAGATGTTCTGCTGTTGGTGTAACATACCAGTATTACCTGTGATATGTGTTAAGATGTTCTGCTGTTGGTGTAACATACCAGTATTACCTGTGATATGTGTTAAGATGTTCTGCTGTTGGTGTAACATACCAGTATTACCTGTGATATGTGTTAAGATGTTCTGCTGTTGGTGTAACATACCAGTATTACCTGTGATATGTGTTAAGATGTTCTGCTGTTGGTGTAACATACCAGTATTACCTGTGATATGTGTTAAGATGTTCTGCTGTTGGTGTAACATACCAGTATTACCTGTGATATGTGTTGTGAAGATGTTCTGCTGTTGGTGTAACATACCAGTATTACCTGTGATATGTGTTAAGATGTTCTGCTGTTGGTGTAACATACCAGTATTACCTGTGATATGTGTTAAGATGTTCTGCTGTTGGTGTAACATACCAGTATTACCTGTGATATGTGTTAAGATGTTCTGCTGTTGGTGTAACATACCAGTATTACCTGTGATATGTGTTAAGATGTTCTGCTGTTGGTGTAAGTATTACGTGTGATATGTGTTAAGATGTTCTGCTGTTGGTGTAACATACCAGTATTACCTGTGATATGTGTTAAGATGTTCTGCTGTTGGTGTAACATACCAGTATTACCTGTGATATGTGTTAAGATGTTCTGCTGTTGGTGTAACATACCAGTATTACCTGTGATATGTGTTAAGATGTTCTGCTGTTGGTGTAACATACCAGTATTACGTGTGATATGTGTTAAGATGTTCTGCTGTTGGTGTAACATACCAGTATTACCTGTGTGATATGTGTTAAGATGTTCTGCTGTTGGTGTAACATACCAGTATTACCTGTGATATGTGTTAAGATGTTCTGCTGTTGGTGTAACATACCAGTATTACCTGTGATATGTGTTAAGATGTTCTGCTGTTGGTGTAACATACCAGTATTACCTGTGATATGTGTTAAGATGTTCTGCTGTTGGTGTAACATACCAGTATTACCTGTGATATGTGTTAAGATGTTCTGCTGTTGGTGTAACATACCAGTATTACCTGTGATATGTGTGTTAAGATGTTCTGCTGTTGGTGTAACATACCAGTATTACCTGTGATATGTGTTAAGATGTTCTGCTGTTGGTGTAACATACCAGTATTACGTGTGATATGTGTTAAGATGTTCTGCTGTTGGTGTAACATACCAGTATTACCTGTGATATGTGTTAAGATGTTCTGCTGTTGGTGTAACATACCAGTATTACCTGTGATATGTGTTAAGATGTTCTGCTGTTGGTGTAACATACCAGTATTACCTGTGATATGTGTTAAGATGTTCTGCTGTTGGTGTAACATACCAGTATTACCTGTGATATGTGTTAAGATGTTCTGCTGTTGGTGTAACATACCAGTATTACCTGTGATATGTGTTAAGATGTTCTGCTGTTGGTGTAACATACCAGTATTACCTGTGATATGTGTTAAGATGTTCTGCTGTTGGTGTAACATACCAGTATTACGTGTGATATGTGTTAAGATGTTCTGCTGTTGGTGTAACATACCAGTATTACGTGTGATATGTGTTAAGATGTTCTGCTGTTGGTGTAACATACCAGTATTACCTGTGATATGTGTTAAGATGTTCTGCTGTTGGTGTAACATACCAGTATTACCTGTGATATGTGTTAAGATGTTCTGCTGTTGGTGTAACATACCAGTATTACGTGTGATATGTGTTAAGATGTTCTGCTGTTGGTGTAACATACCAGTATTACCTGTGATATGTGTTAAGATGTTCTGCTGTTGGTGTAACATACCAGTATTACCTGTGATATGTGTTAAGATGTTCTGCTGTTGGTGTAACATACCAGTATTACCTGTGATATGTGTTAAGATGTTCTGCTGTTGGTGTAACATACCAGTATTACCTGTGATATGTGTTAAGATGTTCTGCTGTTGGTGTAACATACCAGTATTACCTGTGATATGTGTTAAGATGTTCTGCTGTTGGTGTAACATACCAGTATTACCTGTGATATGTGTTAAGATGTTCTGCTGTTGGTGTAACATACCAGTATTACCTGTGATATGTGTTAAGATGTTCTGCTGTTGGTGTAACATACCAGTATTACGTGTGATATGTGTTAAGATGTTCTGCTGTTGGTGTAACATACCAGTATTACCTGTGATATGTGTTAAGATGTTCTGCTGTTGGTGTAACATACCAGTATTACCTGTGATATGTGTTAAGATGTTCTGCTGTTGGTGTAACATACCAGTATTACCTGTGTGATATGTGTTAAGATGTTCTGCTGTTGGTGTAACATACCAGTATTACCTGTGATATGTGTTAAGATGTTCTGCTGTTGGTGTAACATACCAGTATTACCTGTGATATGTGTTAAGATGTTCTGCTGTTGGTGTAACATACCAGTATTACCTGTGATATGTGTTAAGATGTTCTGCTGTTGGTGTAACATACCAGTATTACCTGTGATATGTGTTAAGATGTTCTGCTGTTGGTGTAACATACCAGTATTACCTGTGATATGTGTTAAGATGTTCTGCTGTTGGTGTAACATACCAGTATTACCTGTGATATGTGTTAAGATGATGTCTTGTTGGTGTAACATACCAGTATTACCTGTGATATGTGTTAAGATGTTCTGATGTTGATGTAACATACCAGTATTACCTGTGATATGTGTTAAGATGTTCTGCTGTTGGTGTAACATACCAGTATTACCTGTGATATGTGTTAAGATGTTCTGCTGTTGGTGTAACATACCAGTATTACCTGTGATATGTGTTAAGATGTTCTGCTGTTGGTGTAACATACCAGTATTACCTGTGATATGTGTTAAGATGTTCTGCTGTTGGTGTAACATACCAGTATTACCTGTGATATGTGTTAAGATGTTCTGCTGTTGGTGTAACATACCAGTATTACGTGTGATATGTGTTAAGATGTTCTGCTGTTGGTGTAACATACCAGTATTACCTGTGATATGTGTTAAGATGTTCTGCTGTTGGTGTAACATACCAGTATTACCTGTGATATGTGTTAAGATGTTCTGCTGTTGGTGTAACATACCAGTATTACCTGTGATATGTGTTAAGATGTTCTGCTGTTGGTGTAACATACCAGTATTACCTGTGATATGTGTTAAGATGTTCTGCTGTTGGTGTAACATACCAGTATTACCTGTGATATGTGTTAAGATGTTCTGCTGTTGGTGTAACATACCAGTATTACCTGTGATATGTGTTAAGATGTTCTGCTGTTGGTGTAACATACCAGTATTACCTGTGATATGTGTTAAGATGTTCTGCTGTTGGTGTAACATACCAGTATTACCTGTGATATGTGTTAAGATGTTCTGCTGTTGGTGTAACATACCAGTATTACCTGTGATATGTGTTAAGATGTTCTGCTGTTGGTGTAACATACCAGTATTACCTGTGATATGTGTTAAGATGTTCTGCTGTTGGTGTAACATACCAGTATTACCTGTGATATGTGTTAAGATGTTCTGCTGTTGGTGTAACATACCAGTATTACCTGTGATATGTGTTAAGATGTTCTGCTGTTGGTGTAACATACCAGTATTACCTGTGATATGTGTTAAGATGTTCTGCTGTTGGTGTAACATACCAGTATTACCTGTGATATGTGTTAAGATGTTCTGCTGTTGGTGTAACATACCAGTATTACCTGTGATATGTGTTAAGATGTTCTGCTGTTGGTGTAACATACCAGTATTACCTGTGATATGTGTTAAGATGTTCTGCTGTTGGTGTAACATACCAGTATTACCT
This sequence comes from Tachypleus tridentatus, assembly GCF_004210375.1. Taxonomy (NCBI): domain Eukaryota; kingdom Metazoa; phylum Arthropoda; class Merostomata; order Xiphosura; family Limulidae; genus Tachypleus; species Tachypleus tridentatus. The sequence goes on along the minus strand of NC_134826.1, from coordinate 148,583,049 downwards.
GTGATATGTGTTAAGATGTTCTGCTGTTGGTGTAACATACCAGTATTACCTGTGATATGTGTTAAGATGTTCTGCTGTTGGTGTAACATACCAGTATTACCTGTGATATGTGTTAAGATGTTCTGCTGTTGGTGTAACATACCAGTATTACCTGTGATATGTGTTAAGATGTTCTGCTGTTGGTGTAACATACCAGTATTACCTGTGATATGTGTTAAGATGTTCTGCTGTTGGTGTAACATACCAGTATTACCTGTGATATGTGTTAAGATGTTCTGCTGTTGGTGTAACATACCAGTATTACCTGTGATATGTGTTAAGATGTTCTGCTGTTGGTGTAACATACCAGTATTACCTGTGATATGTGTTAAGATGTTCTGCTGTTGGTGTAACATACCAGTATTACCTGTGATATGTGTTAAGATGTTCTGCTGTTGGTGTAACATACCAGTATTACGTGTGATATGTGTTAAGATGTTCTGCTGTTGGTGTAACATACCAGTATTACCTGTGATATGTGTTAAGATGTTCTGCTGTTGGTGTAACATACCAGTATTACCTGTGATATGTGTTAAGATGTTCTGCTGTTGGTGTAACATACCAGTATTACCTGTGATATGTGTTAAGATGTTCTGCTGTTGGTGTAACATACCAGTATTACCTGTGATATGTGTTAAGATGTTCTGCTGTTGGTGTAACATACCAGTATTACCTGTGATATGTGTTAAGATGTTCTGCTGTTGGTGTAACATACCAGTATTACCTGTGATATGTGTTAAGATGTTCTGCTGTTGGTGTAACATACCAGTATTACGTGTGATATGTGTTAAGATGTTCTGCTGTTGGTGTAACATACCAGTATTACCTGTGATATGTGTTAAGATGTTCTGCTGTTGGTGTAACATACCAGTATTACCTGTGATATGTGTTAAGATGTTCTGCTGTTGGTGTAACATACCAGTATTACCTGTGATATGTGTTAAGATGTTCTGCTGTTGGTGTAACATACCAGTATTACCTGTGATATGTGTTAAGATGTTCTGCTGTTGGTGTAACATACCAGTATTACCTGTGATATGTGTTAAGATGTTCTGCTGTTGGTGTAACATACCAGTATTACCTGTGATATGTGTTAAGATGTTCTGCTGTTGGTGTAACATACCAGTATTACCTGTGATATGTGTTAAGATGTTCTGCTGTTGGTGTAACATACCAGTATTACCTGTGATATGTGTTAAGATGTTCTGCTGTTGGTGTAACATACCAGTATTACCTGTGATATGTGTTAAGATGTTCTGCTGTTGGTGTAACATACCAGTATTACCTGTGATATGTGTTAAGATGTTCTGCTGTTGGTGTAACATACCAGTATTACCTGTGATATGTGTTAAGATGTTCTGCTGTTGGTGTAACATACCAGTATTACCTGTGATATGTGTTAAGATGTTCTGCTGTTGGTGTAACATACCAGTATTACCTGTGATATGTGTTAAGATGTTCTGCTGTTGGTGTAACATACCAGTATTACCTGTGATATGTGTTAAGATGTTCTGCTGTTGGTGTAACATACCAGTATTACCTGTGATATGTGTTAAGATGTTCTGCTGTTGGTGTAACATACCAGTATTACCTGTGATATGTGTTAAGATGTTCTGCTGTTGGTGTAACATACCAGTATTACCTGTGATATGTGTTAAGATGTTCTGCTGTTGGTGTAACATACCAGTATTACCTGTGATATGTGTTTAGATGTTCTGATGTTGGTGTAACATACCAGTATTACCTGTGATATGTGTTAAGATGTTCTGCTGTTGGTGTAACATACCAGTATTACGTGTGATATGTGTTAAGATGTTCTGCTGTTGGTGTAACATACCAGTATTACCTGTGATATGTGTTAAGATGTTCTGTGATATGTGTTAAGATGTTCTGTAACATACCAGTATTACCTGTGATATGTGTTAAGATGTTCTGCTGTTGGTGTAACATACCAGTATTACCTGTGATATGTGTTAAGATGTTCTGCTGTTGGTGTAACATACCAGTATTACCTGTGATATGTGTTAAGATGTTCTGCTGTTGGTGTAACATACCAGTATTACCTGTGATATGTGTTAAGATGTTCTGCTGTTGGTGTAACATACCAGTATTACCTGTGATATGTGTTAAGATGTTCTGCTGTTGGTGTAACATACCAGTATTACCTGTGATATGTGTTAAGATGTTCTGCTGTTGGTGTAACATACCAGTATTACCTGTGATATGTGTTAAGATGTTCTGCTGTTGGTGTAACATACCAGTATTACCTGTGATATGTGTTAAGATGTTCTGCTGTTGGTGTAACATACCAGTATTACCTGTGATATGTGTTAAGATGTTCTGCTGTTGGTGTAACATACCAGTATTACCTGTGATATGTGTTAAGATGTTCTGCTGTTGGTGTAACATACCAGTATTACCTGTGATATGTGTTAAGATGTTCTGCTGTTGGTGTAACATACCAGTATTACCTGTGATATGTGTTAAGATGTTCTGCTGTTGGTGTAACATACCAGTATTACCTGTGATATGTGTTAAGATGTTCTGCTGTTGGTGTAACATACCAGTATTACCTGTGATATGTGTTAAGATGTTCTGCTGTTGGTGTAACATACCAGTATTACCTGTGATATGTGTTAAGATGTTGTGCTGTTGGTGTAAGATACCAGTATTACCTGTGATATGTGTTAAGATGTTCTGATGTTGGTGTAACATACCAGTATTACCTGTGATATGTGTTAAGATGTTCTGATGTTGGTGTAACATACCAGTATTACCTGTGATATGTGTTAAGATGTTCTGCTGTTGGTGTAACATACCAGTATTACCTGTGATATGTGTTAAGATGTTCTGCTGTTGGTGTAACATACCAGTATTACCTGTGATATGTGTTAAGATGTTCTGCTGTTGGTGTAACATACCAGTATTACCTGTGATATGTGTTAAGATGTTCTGCTGTTGGTGTAACATACCAGTATTACCTGTGATATGTGTTAAGATGTTCTGCTGTTGGTGTAACATACCAGTATTACCTGTGATATGTGTTAAGATGTTCTGCTGTTGGTGTAACATACCAGTATTACCTGTGATATGTGTTAAGATGTTCTGCTGTTGGTGTAACATACCAGTATTACGTGTGATATGTGTTAAGATGTTCTGCTGTTGGTGTAACATACCAGTATTACCTGTGATATGTGTTAAGATGTTCTGCTGTTGGTGTAACATACCAGTATTACCTGTGATATGTGTTAAGATGTTCTGCTGTTGGTGTAACATACCAGTATTACCTGTGATATGTGTTAAGATGTTCTGCTGTTGGTGTAACATACCAGTATTACCTGTGATATGTGTTAAGATGTTCTGCTGTTGGTGTAACATACCAGTATTACCTGTGATATGTGTTAAGATGTTCTGCTGTTGGTGTAACATACCAGTATTACCTGTGATATGTGTTAAGATGTTCTGCTGTTGGTGTAACATACCAGTATTACCTGTGATATGTGTTAAGATGTTCTGCTGTTGGTGTAACATACCAGTATTACCTGTGATATGTGTTAAGATGTTCTGCTGTTGGTGTAACATACCAGTATTACCTGTGATATGTGTTAAGATGTTCTGCTGTTGGTGTAACATACCAGTATTACCTGTGATATGTGTTAAGATGTTCTGATGTTGGTGTAACATACCAGTATTACCTGTGATATGTGTTAAGATGTTCTGCTGTTGGTGTAACATACCAGTATTACCTGTGATATGTGTTAAGATGTTCTGCTGTTGGTGTAACATACCAGTATTACCTGTGATATGTGTTAAGATGTTCTGCTGTTGGTGTAACATACCAGTATTACGTGTGATATGTGTTAAGATGTTCTGCTGTTGGTGTAACATACCAGTATTACGTGTGATATGTGTTAAGATGTTCTGCTGTTGGTGTAACATACCAGTATTACGTGTGATATGTGTTAAGATGTTCCTGTATTACATACCAGTATTATACCAGTGTGTTAAGATGTTCTGCTGTTGGTGTAACATACCAGTATTACCTGTGATATGTGTTAAGATGTTCTGCTGTTGGTGTAACATACCAGTATTACCTGTGATATGTGTTAAGATGTTCTGCTGTTGGTGTAACATACCAGTATTACCTGTGATATGTGTTAAGATGTTCTGCTGTTGGTGTAACATACCAGTATTACCTGTGATATGTGTTAAGATGTTCTGCTGTTGGTGTAACATACCAGTATTACCTGTGATATGTGTTAAGATGTTCTGCTGTTGGTGTAACATACCAGTATTACCTGTGATATGTGTTAAGATGTTCTGCTGTTGGTGTAACATACCAGTATTACCTGTGATATGTGTTAAGATGTTCTGCTGTTGGTGTAACATACCAGTATTACCTGTGATATGTGTTAAGATGTTCTGCTGTTGGTGTAACATACCAGTATTACCTGTGATATGTGTTAAGATGTTCTGCTGTTGGTGTAACATACCAGTATTACCTGTGATATGTGTTAAGATGTTCTGCTGTTGGTGTAACATACCAGTATTACCTGTGATATGTGTTAAGATGTTCTGCTGTTGGTGTAACATACCAGTATTACCTGTGATATGTGTTAAGATGTTCTGCTGTTGGTGTAACATACCAGTATTACATATGTGTTAAGATGTTCCTGTTGGTGTAACATACCAGTATTACCTGTGATATGTGTTAAGATGTTCTGCTGTTGGTGTAACATACCAGTATTACCTGTGATATGTGTTAAGATGTTCTGCTGTTGGTGTAACATACCAGTATTACCTGTGATATGTGTTAAGATGTTCTGCTGTTGGTGTAACATACCAGTATTACCTGTGATATGTGTTAAGATGTTCTGCTGTTGGTGTAACATACCAGTATTACCTGTGATATGTGTTAAGATGTTCTGCTGTTGGTGTAACATACCAGTATTACCTGTGATATGTGTTAAGATGTTCTGCTGTTGGTGTAACATACCAGTATTACCTGTGATATGTGTTAAGATGTTCTGCTGTTGGTGTAACATACCAGTATTACCTGTGATATGTGTTAAGATGTTCTGCTGTTGGTGTAACATACCAGTATTACCTGTGATATGTGTTAAGATGTTCTGCTGTTGGTGTAACATACCAGTATTACCTGTGATATGTGTTAAGATGTTCTGCTGTTGGTGTAACATACCAGTATTACCTGTGATATGTGTTAAGATGTTCTGCTGTTGGTGTAACATACCAGTATTACCTGTGATATGTGTTAAGATGTTCTGCTGTTGGTGTAACATACCAGTATTACGTGTGATATGTGTTAAGATGTTCTGCTGTTGGTGTAACATACCAGTATTACGTGTGATATGTGTTAAGATGTTCTGCTGTTGGTGTAACATACCAGTATTACCCAGTATTACCTGATATGTGTTAAGATGTTCTGCTGTTGGTGTAACATACCAGTATTACCTGTGATATGTGTTAAGATGTTCTGCTGTTGGTGTAACATACCAGTATTACCTGTGATATGTGTTAAGATGTTCTGCTGTTGGTGTAACATACCAGTATTACCTGTGATATGTGTTAAGATGTTCTGCTGTTGGTGTAACATACCAGTATTACCTGTGATATGTGTTAAGATGTTCTGCTGTTGGTGTAACATACCAGTATTACCTGTGATATGTGTTAAGATGTTCTGCTGTTGGTGTAACATACCAGTATTACCTGTGATATGTGTTAAGATGTTCTGCTGTTGGTGTAACATACCAGTATTACCTGTGATATGTGTTAAGATGTTCTGCTGTTGGTGTAACATACCAGTATTACGTGTGATATGTGTTAAGATGTTCTGCTGTTGGTGTAACATACCAGTATTACCTGTGATATGTGTTAAGATGTTCTGCTGTTGGTGTAACATACCAGTATTACGTGTGATATGTGTTAAGATGTTCTGCTGTTGGTGTAACATACCAGTATTACCTGTGATATGTGTTAAGATGTTCTGCTGTTGGTGTAACATACCAGTATTACCTGTGATATGTGTTAAGATGTTCTGCTGTTGGTGTAACATACCAGTATTACCTGTGATATGTGTTAAGATGTTCTGCTGTTGGTGTAACATACCAGTATTACCTGTGATATGTGTTAAGATGTTCTGCTGTTGGTGTAACATACCAGTATTACCTGTGATATGTGTTAAGATGTTCTGCTGTTGGTGTAACATACCAGTATTACCTGTGATATGTGTTAAGATGTTCTGCTGTTGGTGTAACATACCAGTATTACCTGTGATATGTGTTAAGATGTTCTGCTGTTGGTGTAACATACCAGTATTACCTGTGATATGTGTTAAGATGTTCTGCTGTTGGTGTAACATACCAGTATTACCTGTGATATGTGTTAAGATGTTCTGCTGTTGGTGTAACATACCAGTATTACCTGTGATATGTGTTAAGATGTTCTGCTGTTGGTGTAACATACCAGTATTACCTGTGATATGTGTTAAGATGTTCTGCTGTTGGTGTAACATACCAGTATTACCTGTGATATGTGTTAAGATGTTCTGCTGTTGGTGTAACATACCAGTATTACCTGTGATATGTGTTAAGATGTTCTGCTGTTGGTGTAACATACCAGTATTACCTGTGATATGTGTTAAGATGTTCTGCTGTTGGTGTAACATACCAGTATTACCTGTGATATGTGTTAAGATGTTCTGCTGTTGGTGTAAGATGTATTACTGTGATATGTGTTAAGATGTTCTGCTGTTGGTGTAACATACCAGTATTACGTGTGATATGTGTTAAGATGTTCTGCTGTTGGTGTAACATACCAGTATTACCTGTGATATGTGTTAAGATGTTCTGCTGTTGGTGTAACATACCAGTATTACATACCAGTGTGATATGTGTTAAGATGTTCTGCTGTTGGTGTAACATACCAGTATTACCTGTGATATGTGTTAAGATGTTCTGCTGTTGGTGTAACATACCAGTATTACCTGTGATATGTGTTAAGATGTTCTGCTGTTGGTGTAACATACCAGTATTACCTGTGATATGTGTTAAGATGTTCTGCTGTTGGTGTAACATACCAGTATTACCTGTGATATGTGTTAAGATGTTCTGCTGTTGGTGTAACATACCAGTATTACCTGTGATATGTGTTAAGATGTTCTGCTGTTGGTGTAACATACCAGTATTACCTGTGATATGTGTTAAGATGTTCTGCTGTTGGTGTAACATACCAGTATTACCTGTGATATGTGTTAAGATGTTCTGCTGTTGGTGTAACATACCAGTATTACCTGTGATATGTGTTAAGATGTTCTGCTGTTGGTGTAACATACCAGTACCTGTGATATGTGTTAAGATGTTCTGCTGTTGGTGTAACATACCAGTATTACCTGTGATATGTGTTAAGATGTTCTGCTGTTGGTGTAACATACCAGTATTACGTGTGATATGTGTTAAGATGTTCTGCTGTTGGTGTAACATACCAGTATTACCTGTGATATGTGTTAAGATGTTCTGCTGTTGGTGTAACATACCAGTATTACCTGTGATATGTGTTAAGATGTTCTGCTGTTGGTGTAACATACCAGTATTACCTGTGATATGTGTTAAGATGTTCTGCTGTTGGTGTAACATACCAGTATTACCTGTGATATGTGTTAAGATGTTCTGCTGTTGGTGTAACATACCAGTATTACCTGTGATATGTGTTAAGATGTTCTGCTGTTGGTGTAACATACCAGTATTACCTGTGATATGTGTTAAGATGTTCTGCTGTTGGTGTAACATACCAGTATTACCTGTGATATGTGTTAAGATGTTCTGCTGTTGGTGTAACATACCAGTATTACCTGTGATATGTGTTAAGATGTTCTGCTGTTGGTGTAACATACCAGTATTACCTGTGATATGTGTTAAGATGTTCTGCTGTTGGTGTAACATACCAGTATTACCTGTGATATGTGTTAAGATGTTCTGCTGTTGGTGTAACATACCAGTATTACGTGTGATATGTGTTAAGATGTTCTGCTGTTGGTGTAACATACCAGTATTACCTGTGATATGTGTTAAGATGTTCTGCTGTTGGTGTAACATACCAGTATTACGTGTGATATGTGTTAAGATGTTCTGCTGTTGGTGTAACATACCAGTATTACCTGTGATATGTGTTAAGATGTTCTGCTGTTGTGTAACATACCAGTATTACCTGTGATATGTGTTAAGATGTTCTGCTGTTGGTGTAACATACCAGTATTACCTGTGATATGTGTTAAGATGTTCTGCTGTTGGTGTAACATACCAGTATTACCTGTGATATGTGTTAAGATGTTCTGCTGTTGGTGTAACATACCAGTGTTACCTGTGATATGTGTTAAGATGTTCTGTTGGTGCTATTACCTGTGATATGTGTTAAGATGGTGTAACATACCAGTATTACGTGTGATATGTGTTAAGATGTTCTGCTGTTGGTGTAACATACCAGTATTACCTGTGATATGTGTTAAGATGTTCTGCTGTTGGTGTAACATACCAGTATTACCTGTGATATGTGTTAAGATGTTCTGCTGTTGGTGTAACATACCAGTATTACCTGTGATATGTGTTAAGATGTTCTGCTGTTGGTGTAACATACCAGTATTACCTGTGATATGTGTTAAGATGTTCTGCTGTTGGTGTAACATACCAGTATTACCTGTGATATGTGTTAAGATGTTCTGCTGTTGGTGTAACATACCAGTATTACCTGTGATATGTGTTAAGATGTTCTGCTGTTGGTGTAACATACCAGTATTACCTGTGATATGTGTTAAGATGTTCTGCTGTTGGTGTAACATACCAGTATTACCTGTGATATGTGTTAAGATGTTCTGCTGTTGGTGTAACATACCAGTATTACCTGTGATATGTGTTAAGATGTTCTGCTGTTGGTGTGTAACATACCAGTATTACCTGTGATATGTGTTAAGATGTTCTGCTGTTGGTGTAACATACCAGTATTACCTGTGATATGTGTTAAGATGTTCTGCTGTTGGTGTAACATACCAGTATTACCTGTGATATGTGTTAAGATGTTCTGCTGTTGGTGTAACATACCAGTATTACCTGTGATATGTGTTAAGATGTTCTGCTGTTGGTGTAACATACCAGTATTACCTGTGATATGTGTTAAGATGTTCTGCTGTTGGTGTAACATACCAGTATTACCTGTGATATGTGTTAAGATGTTCTGCTGTTGGTGTAACATACCAGTATTACCTGTGATATGTGTTAAGATGTTCTGCTGTTGGTGTAACATACCAGTATTACCTGTGATATGTGTTAAGATGTTCTGCTGTTGGTGTAACATACCAGTATTACCTGTGATATGTGTTAAGATGTTCTGCTGTTGGTGTAACATACCAGTATTACATACCAGTATTACCTGATATGTGTTAAGATGTTCTGCTGTTGGTGTAACATACCAGTATTACCTGTGATATGTGTTAAGATGTTCTGCTGTTGGTGTAACATACCAGTATTACCTGTGATATGTGTTAAGATGTTCTGCTGTTGGTGTAACATACCAGTATTACCTGTGATATGTGTTAAGATGTTCTGCTGTTGGTGTAACATACCAGTATTACGTGTGATATGTGTTAAGATGTTCTGCTGTTGGTGTAACATACCAGTATTACGTGTGATATGTGTTAAGATGTTCTGCTGTTGGTGTAACATACCAGTATTACGTGTGATATGTGTTAAGATGTTCTGCTGTTGGTGTAACATACCAGTATTACGTGTGATATGTGTTAAGATGTTCTGCTGTTGGTGTAACATACCAGTATTACCTGTGATATGTGTTAAGATGTTCTGCTGTTGGTGTAACATACCAGTATTACGTGTGATATGTGTTAAGATGTTCTGCTGTTGGTGTAACATACCAGTATTACCTGTGATATGTGTTAAGATGTTCTGCTGTTGGTGTAACATACCAGTATTACCTGTGATATGTGTTAAGATGTTCTGCTGTTGGTGTAACATACCAGTATTACCTGTGATATGTGTTAAGATGTTCTGCTGTTGGTGTAACATACCAGTATTACCTGTGATATGTGTTAAGATGTTGTGTTGGTGTAACATACCAGTATTACCTGTGATATGAAGATGTTCTGCTGTTGGTGTAACATACCAGTATTACTGCTGTTGGTGTAACATACCAGTATTACGTGTGTATGTGTTAAGATGTTCTGCTGTTGGTGTAACATACCAGTATTACCTGTGATATGTGTTAAGATGTTCTGCTGTTGGTGTAACATACCAGTATTACCTGTGATATGTGTTAAGATGTTCTGCTGTTGGTGTAACATACCAGTATTACCTGTGATATGTGTTAAGATGTTCTGCTGTTGGTGTAACATACCAGTATTACCTGTGATATGTGTTAAGATGTTCTGCTGTTGGTGTAACATACCAGTATTACCTGTGATATGTGTTAAGATGTTCTGCTGTTGGTGTAACATACCAGTATTACCTGTGATATGTGTTAAGATGTTCTGCTGTTGGTGTAACATACCAGTATTACCTGTGATATGTGTTAAGATGTTCTGCTGTTGGTGTAACATACCAGTATTACGTGTGATATGTGTTAAGATGTTCTGCTGTTGGTGTAACATACCAGTATTACCTGTGATATGTGTTAAGATGTTCTGCTGTTGGTGTAACATACCAGTATTACCTGTGATATGTGTTAAGATGTTCTGCTGTTGGTGTAACATACCAGTATTACCTGTGATATGTGTTAAGATGTTCTGCTGTTGGTGTAACATACCAGTATTACCTGTGATATGTGTTAAGATGTTCTGCTGTTGGTGTAACATACCAGTATTACCTGTGATATGTGTTAAGATGTTCTGCTGTTGGTGTAACATACCAGTATTACCTGTGATATGTGTTAAGATGTTCTGCTGTTGGTGTAACATACCAGTATTACCTGTGATATGTGTTAAGATGTTCTGCTGTTGGTGTAACATACCAGTATTACCTGTGATATGTGTTAAGATGTTCTGCTGTTGGTGTAACATACCAGTATTACCTGTGATATGTGTTAAGATGTTCTGCTGTTGGTGTAACATACCAGTATTACGTGTGATATGTGTTAAGATGTTCTGCTGTTGGTGTAACATACCAGTATTACGTGTGATATGTGTTAAGATGTTCTGCTGTTGGTGTAACATACCAGTATTACGTGTGATATGTGTTAAGATGTTCTGCTGTTGGTGTAACATACCAGTATTACCTGTGATACGTGTTAAGATGATCTGCTGTTGGTGTATATTACCTGTGTATAAGATGTTCTGCTGTTGGTGTAACATACCAGTATTACCTGTGATATGTGTTAAGATGTTCTGCTGTTGGTGTAACATACCAGTATTACCTGTGATATGTGTTAAGATGTTCTGCTGTTGGTGTAACATACCAGTATTACGTGTGATATGTGTTAAGATGTTCTGCTGTTGGTGTAACATACCAGTATTACCTGTGATATGTGTTAAGATGTTCTGCTGTTGGTGTAACATACCAGTATTACCTGTGATATGTGTTAAGATGTTCTGCTGTTGGTGTAACATACCAGTATTACCTGTGATATGTGTTAAGATGTTCTGCTGTTGGTGTAACATACCAGTATTACCTGTGATATGTGTTAAGATGTTCAACATACCAGTATTACCTGTGATATGTGTTAAGATGTTCTGCTGTTGGTGTAACATACCAGTATTACCTGTGATATGTGTTAAGATGTTCTGCTGTTGGTGTAACATACCAGTATTACCTGTGATATGTGTTAAGATGTTCTGCTGTTGGTGTAACATACCAGTATTACCTGTGATATGTGTTAAGATGTTCTGCTGTTGGTGTAACATACCAGTATTACGTGTGATATGTGTTAAGATGTTCTGCTGTTGGTGTAACATACCAGTATTACCTGTGATATGTGTTAAGATGTTCTGCTGTTGGTGTAACATACCAGTATTACCTGTGATATGTGTTAAGATGTTCTGCTGTTGGTGTAACATACCAGTATTACCTGTGATATGTGTTAAGATGTTCTGCTGTTGGTGTAACATACCAGTATTACCTGTGATATGTGTTAAGATGTTCTGCTGTTGGTGTAACATACCAGTATTACCTGTGATATGTGTTAAGATGTTCTGCTGTTGGTGTAACATACCAGTATTACCTGTGATATGTGTTAAGATGTTCTGCTGTTGGTGTAACATACCAGTATTACCTGTGATATGTGTTAAGATGTTCTGCTGTTGGTGTAACATACCAGTATTACCTGTGATATGTGTTAAGATGTTCTGCTGTTGGTGTAACATACCAGTATTACCTGTGATATGTGTTAAGATGTTCTGCTGTTGGTGTAACATACCAGTATTACCTGTGATATGTGTTAAGATGTTCTGCTGTTGGTGTAACATACCAGTATTACGTGTGATATGTGTTAAGATGTTCTGCTGTTGGTGTAACATACCAGTATTACCTGTGATATGTGTTAAGATGTTCTGCTGTTGGTGTAACATACCAGTATTACCTGTGATATGTGTTAAGATGTTTTGCTGTTGCTGTAACATACCAGTATTACGTGTGATATGTGTTAAGATGTTCTGCTGTTGGTGTAACATACCAGTATTACCTGTGATATGTGTTAAGATGTTCTGCTGTTGGTGTAACATACCAGTATTACCTGTGATATGTGTTAAGATGTTCTGCTGTTGGTGTAACATACCAGTATTACCTGTGATATGTGTTAAGATGTTCTGCTGTTGGTGTAACATACCAGTATTACCTGTGATATGTGTTAAGATGTTCTGCTGTTGGTGTAACATACCAGTATTACCTGTGATATGTGTTAAGATGTTCTGCTGTTGGTGTAACATACCAGTATTACCTGTGATATGTGTTAAGATGTTCTGCTGTTGGTGTAACATACCAGTATTACGTGTGATATGTGTTAAGATGTTCTGCTGTTGGTGTAACATACCAGTATTACGTGTGATATGTGTTAAGATGTTCTGCTGTTGGTGTAACATACCAGTATTACGTGTGATATGTGTTAAGATGTTCTGCTGTTGGTGTAACATACCAGTATTACCTGTGATATGTGTTAAGATGTTCTGCTGTTGGTGTAACATACCAGTATTACCTGTGATATGTGTTGATAATCTGGATAACCTGGATAACCTAGACTATCTAATTTCATTATTTGTTGATAGAGAGTGGTCCACGAATTGACGGTTTGTGTGCATTGACTAGCTGTCTTTCATCCAGTTTATCCAAAATTAGGCACGCTAGATTAGCTGTTTCTCGTCCGGTTTTTCATTCCAAAATCAGCCACGTTAATATAGCTATCTACCCTCCAGTTTTACTGTCCAAAATTAAGCACGCTAGATTAGCTGTCTTTCATCCGGTTTATCACTCCAAAATTAGGCACGCTAGATTAGCTGTTTTTCATCCGGTTTATCACTCCAAAATCAGCCACCTTAATATAGCTATCTACCCTCCAGTTTTACTCTCCAAAATTAAGCACGGCTTCAAAATTTTATATCTGTTTTAGCACTGTATGTCCAAAACTTACTGCTTACTACAGGGGTACTTTTACAAAACTTTAATTAAACGTTTTGAGACAAGTTCTAAATAATGATTGTAATACACTTATCTCATAATATTATATATACAAGTTGATAAAGTAAAGTCGATTTCTACTTCAGGCTTGAGGTATTTTGCAGCGACCTCTACTTTTAATAAGTGAAATTTTCATATTCTACCATTCCCTCAGAAAAGAAGGCCTACTTAAATATATTTATTCATAATACTTTAAAGGTAGGTTTATAAACAAAACTTTCCAAGAAGTCGAAATTTTAGTGAAATGAAAAATGATAATGAAAAACGGAAATGTTTTATAATTTTTTGTAAAACAGCAGATTTTAATTTTCTATTATGCGTTGTATATATTACGATTTTAATACTATTAAAAGTTATTTTTCACATGAAGGCCATCTATAAAGTCTGCGTTAAGTAAAGCAATTCAAATGGAGCTTTGATTGATTATAAATACGGACGACCATGTTAGTTTAACGGAAATTGTTTTGGCTTATAACACAAGCATTCGGAATTCGATTTTTGCTTGCGGTGGACCCAGCGTAAAGTCTCCATTATGAAGTTATGTGCATAACAAACGAGCAAAGAAAAATATGAACAAAGTATTCTAACCCTAAGCATCGTAAATGTACAAACAAACTACGGTCTAAAACAACAAGCCTCCTGATGCCGGTTATTTCACCAACGAATAGTTGGATTGACCGTCACTTTATAACGCCCCCAAGGCTGAAGGGGCGAGCGTGTTTGGTGGAACGGAGATTCAAACCCGTGACCCTAAGATTACGAGCCGAACTCCTTAACCCACCTGACCATGCCGGGCCATTTCTTTCCCTAACACAATAACTGTTCAACAGTTATGAGAATAAAATAAATCTTCAGGCTTTTAATTTTTATCAAAATTCTAATAAGTAGATTAAGGGCACTAAGCGCCCAGCCTGTGTATATACTCGTATTTCTTCTGTTTTGTGCCTTGGTAACAAATACCAAAGTAATAAAAGACGACTTAATGTTAATACTGCTATAACCAAGTCCTAAGGTATCTAGTTCTACAAACTGCCTCCAGGGATACAAATAATAAAAATGTATTTGGTATAAAATTTGTATAATAAAGTTATATTTAGATATTACTTTAATCATAGCAGATTATCAAATAAAGTAGCTTGTGTAACGATTGTGGAGTTCGAATATAAAAGGTAATTTATTATTGTTGTTTTTTGTTTTCCTTTATATAAAATTATATTACGTAAGCTTCAAAGTTTTCTATATGACTTATAAGACGCACACACGACAACACAAACAGCAGTTTAGTGAAGCTTACGTATTTAAATAGTTTTATATTTATTTTATTTGTAATATTACACAACAAGTTTAAATTTTTACGTCTGAATTCCAAACTACCGAATTGCAACTACTTTGAAAATTCAAACTATTATTGCTACACCGTCGCCATCTATTATACACTAGGTGAAGTTTTAGTTTAGGATGCGCGCATCCTAGCTTTCGGTACTGTATTTGTTAAGGAAGAGTTGAACATTTGTTTCAAATAACTTTATTGATTTTACGATTGAGAGCCAAACACATGAATACAATGATATCAGACTATCCTGTTTTGCACAATATTTCTCAACAAAGTGCGAAAGACGGCACTTTTTTGTTCTACCGATACTGTTACGGTTTTATCTGTCAGGTAGGTTCTCTTGGATTATTCGATAAAAAAACTGAAACCAAGTACAGTTTATTTACTGATAACGAAAATGTTTTTTTTTCTTCATCTCCAAGTTCCATGGTCAAGGTGGCCAGCTACATCGAGAGATAAGGCTAACTACAACATTAAACCACGTAAAATATAAAATTGCACATGTTTAATTTTCGTGAAAACAAAAACAAAGTATTTACATTAGTGACAAACAGTGATCTGATATAATCGTTCACAATGATCACTCATTAACTGATTACTAGATTAATCACCCATTTTACTTTAATTAATGTTGTGTTTTGAAAAACTGCTTCCAAGCTTGAGAGTCAATTTCAAGCTACTCATATGGCTTTCTGAAGTGTGTACTTTCTAAAAGTAAGGCCACGTGGAGCAAGCTACTGTGTCTCTCGAGGGAGAATCAAACTCTGATTTTAACATTACAAATTCAAGGACTTCCTGCTGATTCACCTCGGGGAGGGCCCGGCATGGCCAAGCGTGTTGAGGCGTGTGACTCATAATCTGTGGGTCGCGGGTTGGCATCCCTGTAGCGCTAAACATACTCGCCCTCCTAGCCGTGAGGGCGTTATAATGATACGGTCAATCCCACTATTTGTTGGTAAATAGTATTTCAACTAGTCTTCCACTGCTAAATTAGGGACTGCTAGTACACATAGCCCTCGAGTAGGTTTGTGCGAAATTCAAAAATAAACAAACAAACAGACTCACGTGGGGCACGGACCTCTTTATTACAATTTTTTTTTTTATATTTATTCCTCATATCAGAGGTTGTTTGTTTGTTTTTAATTCAGTTTTTCCAAAGTATAAAGGAAACTACATCAGTACTTTATTGAATTATTTCTTCCTCTGGAAAGCTACTTAGATATCTAACTATTTGTCACTGGATGTTCAGTAAACGACGATTTTTTTGACCGAACTTATATATTAAAAACAAACAGTTTAATCATATATATACATAGATAGATAGATACTTCTTGAAACAAAAAATATACAACGTTGTGTTATTGTACTTCGTGAAAGTCAATTGGAATGTTTCAACTTTCCACACATCCATCAGATACTTGTTTGTTTAAGTACATTTTGACCTAAACCTAGTAGTCTGATCTGATGAAACTAAACCTTGCAGTATGGTCTGATGTACCTAAACCTAGTAGTCTGGTCTGATGTCACTAAACCTAGTAGTCTGGTATGATGTAACTAAACCTAACAGTATGGTCTTATGTAACTAAACCTAGTAGTCTGGTCTGATGTAAATAATCCTAGTAGTCTGGTCTGATGTCACTAAACCTAGTAGTCTGGTATGATGTAACTAAACCTAACAGTATGGTATGATGTAACTAAACCTAACAGTATGGTCTTATGTAACTAAACCTAGTAGTCTGGTCTGATGTAATTAAACCTAGTAGTCTGGTATGATGTAACTAAACCTAACAGTCTGGTATGATCTAACTAAACCTAGTAGTCTGGTCTGATGTACCTAAACCTAGTAGTCTGGTTGGTCTGATGTAACTAAACCTAGTAGTCTGATCTGATGTAACTAAACCTAGTAGTATGGTCTGATGTAACTAAACCTAACAGTATGGTCTGATGTAACTAAACCTAGTAGTCTGGTATGATGTAACTAATCCTAGTAGTCTGGTCGGTCTGATGTAACTAAACCTAGTAGTCTGATCTGATGTAACTAAACCTAGTAGTCTGATCTGATGTAACTAAACCTAGTAGTCTGGTATGATGTAACTAAACCTAACAGTATGGTATGATGTAACTAAACCTAGTAGTCTGGTCTGATGTAACTAATCCTAGTAGTCTGGTAGGTCTGATGTAACTAAACCTAGTAGTCTGATCTGATGTAACTAAACCTAGTAGTCTGGTCTGATGTAACTAAACCTAGTAGTCTGATCTGATGTAACTAAACCTAGTAGTCTGGTCTGATGTAACTAATCCTAGTAGTCTGGTATGACGTAACTAAACCTAGTAGTCTGGTCTGATATAACTAAACCTAGTAGTCTGGTCTGATGTAACTAATCCTAGTAGTCTGGTCTGATGTCACTAAACCTAGTAGTCTGGTATGATGTAACTAAACCTAACAGTATGGTCTTATGTAACTAAACCTAGTAGTCTGGTCTGATGTAACTAAACCTAGTAGTCTGATCTGATGTAACTAAACCTAGTAGTCTGGTCTGATGTAACTAAACCTAGTAGTCTGATCTGTTGTAACTAAACCTAGTAGTCTGGTCTGATGTAACTAATCCTAGTAGTCTGGTATGACGTAACTAAACCTAGTAGTCTGGTCTGATGTAACTAATCCTAGTAGTCTGGTCTGATGTAACTAAACCTAATAGTCTGGTCTGATGTAACTAAACATAGTAGTCTGATCTGATGTAACTAAACCTAGTAGTCTGGTCTGATTAACTAAACCTAGTAGTCTGGTCTGATGTAACTAAACCTAGTAGTCTGATCTGATGTAACTAAACCTAGTAGTCAGGTCTGATGTAACTAAACCTAGTAGTCTGGTCTGATGTAACTAAACCTAGTAGTCTGATCTGATGTAACTAAACCTAGTAGTCTGATCTGATATAACTAATCCTAGTAGTCTGATCTGATGTAACTAATCCTAGTAGTCTGGTCGGTCTGATGTAACTAAACCTAGTAATCTGATCTGATGTAACTAAACCTAGTAGTCTGGTATGATGTAACTAAACCTAACAGTATGGTCTGATGTACCTAAACCTAGTAGTCTGGTCTGATGTAACTAAACCTTGCAGTATGGTCTTATGTAACTAAACCTAGTAGTCTGGTCTGATGTAACTAATCCTATTAGTCTGGTCGGTCTGATGTAACTAAACCTAGTAGTCTGATCTGATGTAACTAAACCCAGTTGTCTATTCTGATGTAACTAAACCTTGTAGTCTGATCTGGTATAACTAAAGCTAGTAGTCTGGTCTGATGTAAGTTTCTGTTTAAAGTAGTGTTTAGCAGTACATAATTATACTGCTGTTTATATTGGTAGACATTGTTTAGCAGTACATAATTATACTACTGTTTATATTGGTAGACATTGTTTAGCAGTACATAATTATACTACTGTTTATATTGGTAGACATTGTTTAGCAGTACATAATTATACTGCTGTTTATATTGGTAGACATTGTTTAGCAGTACATAATTATACTACTGTTTATATTGGTAAACATTGTTTAGCAGTACATAATTATACTGCTGTTTATATTGGTAGACATTGTTTAGCAGTACATAATTATACTGCTGTTTATATTGGTAGACATATTTACACACACATTTATGTACAGGGTGGTACAAAATAACGAACACACACTTTGTATTTTAAATAGTTATTGCACCGAAGAAATATAATTTTGCTCTGTTCACAAGTGAGCATGTCAAAAGGACTGCAATGGTTTTCCTGTGTTAAACATTGAAAATGTCCTATATTTACGACAAATCGTACACAAGAACGTTCCGAAACGGAATGGCATACAGTGGTACAGCATGATAATTGAGATTTTCCATATTTCCTGCAAGTGTTTGAGGCTTAGCACCTGTCAACCTCCCAGTCTTTCAGAGGTGTAAGGCCAGGTGGTATTGCAGGATAATTTTAAGTGGTTTTACGACAATATATCTCACCCTAGGAAACACATCTATGTTATGATGTTGTTGTGACGTCATGGTGAAAGTATATCTCGGTCTTATGGCGGGAACAACAGATAATTATTACTATTACAGTATCATTAAAATGAATGGCAAAACAATGACAGCATTTGTCCCAGTGGTACAGCAATACGTCTGGGACTCACACTACTAGAAACCGGGTTTCGATACCAGTGGTGGGCAGAGCACAGGTAGCCCATTGTATAGCCTTGTGTTTGATTTTAAACAATCACTCAATCAACAATGCAAACTTATTTGCGTACAAACATAAGATGACCCTACAGGTGTCGTTTCCACATACTCACTTGTGTACAGAGTAAAGTTTTGTTTTCATTTAGTACAATAAGTATTAAAAAGGTAAACAACTTTAACATGTTTATCTTGAATCACTCTTTACTTGGTGTTCTTATAGTTTTTATAACGTTAAGAGGGTTTGTTTTTGTTTTCTGAATTTCGTGCAAAGCTGCACGACGGATGCGAGGGCTAGCCGTCCCTAATTTAGCACAAATGGCAGCTAGTCATCACCACCTCTTGGGCTACTACTTTACCAACGAATAATAGGATTGACAGAAACGTTATAACGCCCCCACGGCTGAAAGGATGAGCATGTTTGTTGCGATGGGGATTTGAACCCGCGACCCTCAGATTACGAGCCGAACGCCTTAAACAACCTGGCTATGCTGGTCCTTAACGTTACGAATATTACACACTGGTCATATTATACCAAAGCTGATAGAGAGATAAAAAAACTGATTGGAATACTCATATAAACACAGTTTCACCTTTTGGAATTAATCTCGGAATCAATGATCTACAATTATTAATTTAATCTCGGAACCAGTGATCTACAATTATTAATTTAATCTCTGTCAGAAAAACTATTTTCATTCCTTGTTCATTTCTTTCATATAGTGTGAACCCTAATTCTTTTAAAACTTACTATTTACTTAAAACAATTTTTATACCTCTTCGTATAAATCAATTATCTTAACATCGTATCAGTCTTCAGGTGTCCACTTTATTTTACTTATACACGTAAATATAGTATTATTAGTTTCTTTTTGAACCACATCTAAAGTAACTTATCCCTAATACATTTTAACATAACACTCTTGTCGTTGGTAACACCGTGCCGAAAATAGCACACACAAATAACAGTTCATGGCAAAATATATTAAACATTTCGTGGAAGACCAGATGACCTTCATGACGTCATTCAACGCCTTCTATATATCATTCATTCAATCACGTCCAGTCTGCCTCTGAAGAAAAGCTCTTAGGTCACAGTGTTGTTATTATTTGGTTTCAAGACTTCTGCAACCTACATGTTTTTTTTTTTGACATCATGAATTTTATGACTGCATGTGTATACCTTATCAGATTTATAGACAATATTTGAAATTTAAAACAGATTTGCAGTCATCTTATCAGTTACTTACGAACTCCACAAGCAAAAGATAAACATTTTATGAATACTTTTATCATCTGCTTTATGAAAACTCCCAAAGTTTGTTATGCAAGGATATATATACTCTGTAAAAGAAAATAACTAAAGCTTTGTTATTTCACCACCAGATGACGCCGGACGAAGGATAAGTATATCTGGTTTACAAGAACAGTATTTACAAGCTCATCAATGGCTCTGAAACTTTTCATACGGTCAGAGCTTATGCAAAGCACACATATGTCAGTATAAGTTACATCATCAATTGGTGCTAAAAGAAAAATAGCCACTGTGTTTTCTTACTGCCAGGTGTCGCTAATTGGTTTGGTTTGAACTTCGCGCAAAGATACTCAAGGGCTATCTGCGCTAGTCAAATTCAGCAGTGTAAGACTAGAGAAAAGGCAGAAAGTCATCACCACCAACCGCCAACTTTCGGGATACTCTTTGACCAACGAATAGCGGGATTGACCGTCATTTTATAACGCCCCCACGGCTGAAAGGGCGAGCATGTTTGGTGCGACGGGAATTCGAACCCGTGATCCTCAGATTACGAGTCGAACGCTTTAACCCACCTGGCTATGTCGGGCCAGGTGTGGTTGAAAATATTATTACATTGTATTTGATGAGCATATTTTACACGTAACAAAACTAATACAGTCATAATATTGTTAAAATTTAGATTGGTAAACAAGTATGGGAAAGTTTACAAATAAACAGACGTTTTGATGTCACGTTTTGTGAACAAAAGAAGGTAGAACGTCTTGTCTCCCTCTAGTACAGAGATAATTCTATGAATTTACAACGCTAAAATCAGGGATTCGATTCCCCTTGGTGGACTCAGGTGATAACCTGATATGGCCTTGTTATAAGAAAACACGCACACACTATAACGTCTTTAATCAATTATTTCGAAATGTACAAATATGTAACCATTCATACACCAAAACCTGTATAAAATTTCTGGTTTTCATCTACAAATTACGACACCAATTTAATAGTATTCGCTTATATCACAAATGAAATTAATCGACACATTTTCCAAAAAAGTCAGAAGAATATTCGGTTAATATATAAAAGCGCCGCCTGGTGAGGTTTTATCATACTAAATTTTTCGGTGTATGTTAAACGGTATGGTACATTTTATATTATAAACTAAATAGAAATAAACTTGTTCTGCTCAGAACAATAGAATATTTTTTTCAAGCAGGTATAATAAAGAAAACCACGAAAGTGTATGTTGAGGGATGAATTATTTAACGTTATGACTAATCTGTATATATTTAACGTTATGACTAATCTGTGTATATTTAACGTTGTGACTTATCTGTGTATATTTAACTTTCTGCCTAATCTGTATATAGTGAACGTTATGACTAATCTGTGTATATTTAACGTTATGACTAATCTGTATATATTTAACGTTATGACTAATCTGTGTATATTTAACGTTATGACTTATCTGTGTATATTTAACGTTATGACTTAACTGTGTATATTTAACGTTATGACTAATCTGTGTATATTTAACGTTGTGACTTATCTGTGTATATTTAACGTTATGACTAATCTGTGTAAAGTTAACGTTATGACTTATCTGTGTATATTTAACGCTATGACTAATCTGTGTATATTTAACGTTGTGACTTATCTGTGTATATTTAACGTTATGACTAATCTGTGTAAAGTTAACGTTATGACTTATCTATGTATAGTGAACGTTATGACTAATCTGTGTATATTTAACGTTATGACTAATCTGTATATATTTAACGTTATGACTAATCTGTGTATATTTAACGTTATGACTTATCTGTGTATATTTAAGGTTATGACTAATCTGTGTATATTTAACGTTGTGACTTATCTGTGTATATTTAACGTTATGACTAATCTGTGTAAAGTTAACGTTATGACTTATCTATGTATAGTTAACGTTATGACTTATCTGAGTATATTTAACATTATGACTTATCTGTGTATAATTAACGTTATGATTAATCTGCTATATTTAACGTTATGACTTATCTGTGCATATTTAAAGTTATGACTTATCTGTGTATAATTAACGTTATGACTAATCTGTTTATATTTAACGTTATGACTTATCTGTGTATATTTAACGTTATGACTAATCTGTGTATATTTAACGTTATGACTTATCTATGTATATTTAACGTTATGACTAATCTGTGTATGTTTAACGTTATGACTTATCTATGTATATTTAACGTTATGACTAATCTGTGTATGTTTAACGTTATGACTTATCTGTCATTTTAAAATTCCCATAGTTTTCTGTTAATCATTAGACTACAAAGAAATGTTAATATATTCTAAATTATAAACAGAAATCACAGACGCAAACATTTCCTTTTCAAGTAAAATATCTTGTCATTCAGTTATTGTAGCTATTGCCCAACGTTGTTTCAGGGCAATAGAATTTGGGATTTAATTAATTGCCCTATCTGCTTCTAAAATAATACAGAATGTTCCTAGAACGAGGCAGGAGCAGTCCATTAAAACTTATTACATAACTTTTGTATTAAATACCCTTAAACAATAGTTATTTATATTTACATATATATATATTATTCATAAATTATTTATGTTGAATATTATATAGCACTTTGATAATTGTCAGACAGTACCTTAACACTATTTATATTTTCGTTTTCTAGTTTTATATGATTTTTCTTTCAGTCAATAGTGTACTCCGTCATCTCCTAGACTAGGCATGGCCAGGTGGTTAAGGTGCTCGACTCGTAATCTGAGGGTCGTGGGTTCGAGTCTCCGTCACACTAAAAATGCTCGTCCTTTTAGCCTTGGGGGCGTTATTATATGACGATCAATCCTACTATTCGTTAGCAAAAGAGTAACCCAAGAGTTGGCGGTGGGTGGTGATGACTAGCTGCCTCTTCTCTAGTCTTACACTGCCAAATTAGGGACGACTAGCGCAGATAGCCCTTGTTTAAATTTGAGCGAAATTCAAAACAAACCAAACCTTTTGTTGAAACATTTATTTCGCTCGGGTGGCTATATACCTTCATAAAACTAGGATAATATAATTATTCATTTTAAACGGTACATTACTTTGACCCAATAGCATCTTAGGAATTCCAAGAGAGGTAATGTTCTCACCAATATTATAACTCGAACAAGATAACATACTATTGTAAGTTGTAATTTTAATATTATAATTTAACTGTTAGCTCGCGGGGGCTGCGAGTCATAGGTACGGCTTTACGATTCAAAGATTTAGTAATATTGGTCCAGAGAGTTCTAGAGATTTTAGTCAAGTTTTCTAGTATCTTCGAAGGTAGATTATAAATGTGTCTCCAGTAGGAGATGGTGAGTTATTTCTAGCAGTTAGAATAAATTAATCCGAGTACTTTTATTGAATTATCTATATCGTTAGCTATGGCGCATATTGAGTTACTTTAAATAACTTTGTTTTCCATTAGTATAGACAAGTGAGCGTGGATGTGAACGTGGCTTACAACCTACCGAACGTGGCTTACAACCTACCATCCTACTTAATCTTGTAGAGACGTTAAAGAAAGAATTATTTTTTTTTTTTGTCGTTGCGTGGACTGAATTATTTACATCAGGTAATCTCTAAGTGTCCACCATTGAAAGAACAACGTTACAGTTATGTTAACTAAAGCATTGATTTTTTATCTCGGTTGTAATAGCGGGTTGAAGTGTTCCACAGTTGTTAAAATTATTATCGGCTTTATACTGATGTTAACAGCATACGAACTAAGGTCATCTTAGGCGTTACCATCAAAACTCTGGGTGTATTGTACGGTCTTATTTTATGCCAACGATAGCAGATACACAACCTACGGCAGTCGTAACTTGAGAGGCACTCGTCAAAACCGCGAAGACCTTGTACTGTTCAAATAATGACAGTGTATTCACTACCAATTCCAGAAGTGAAGACCTTGTACTGTTCAAATAATGACAGTGTATTCACTACTAATTCCAGAAGTGAAGACCTTGTACTGTTCAAATAATGACAGTGTATTCACTACTAATTCCAGAAGTGAAGACCTTGTACTGTTCAAATAATGACAGTGTATTCACTACTAATTCCAGAAGTGAAGACCTTGTACTGTTCAAATAATGACAGTGTATTCACTACTAATTCCAGAAGTGAAGACCTTGTACTGTTCAAATAATAACAGTGTATTCACTACTAATTCCAGAAGTGAAGACCTTGTACTGTTCAAATAATGACAGTGTATTCACTACCAATTCCAGAAGTGAAGACCTTGTACTGTTCAAATAATGACAGTGTATTTACTGCTAATTTCAAAAGTAAAATATTTACTGAAAACAACGTTTTTGTGTTGCTCCTTCATTAGGATCTTCCTGTTTGTTTCCTATAATCCTGCCATAAGACTTTACATTTTCCATCCATGTACATCTGACTTCCATTTACGTATGCTCAAGACATTTTGACTTCAGTTACTTTATCTGGTATTCATCCTATAAAGTGGAAATGGGCCCGGCATGGCCAGGTGGGTAAGGCGCTTGACTCGTAATCTGAGAGTAGCGGGTTCAAATTCCTGTCGCACCAAACATTCTCGCCCTTTTAGCCGTGGGGGCGTTATAATGAATGCGGTCAATCCCAGTATTTGTTGTTAATAGAGTAGCCCAAGAGTTGACGGTGGTTGGTGATGACTAGCTGCCTTTCCTCTAGTCTTACACTGCTATATTAGGGGCGGCTAGCGCAGATAGCCCTTGTGTAGCTGTGCGCGAAATTCAAAAGGCAAACAAACAAAGAGTAATAGCTGGAATACAACTGAGAAAAGAACAGGTTTAAGTATAATGCAAAAATGTTGGCTACAGTAATGATCTACCATCTGTAGTCAGCCATGATCAGAGTTTTAACTGTCAGATTCTGTTTAAACTCAGTTTGGTAAATCAGGCGCTGTCTTTGTGGACTCTTCTACATGGTTATTGTACCCTCAAGATAGGATGAACGTTAGATATCAAGTTCGGTTACCCTATTTTTATATCTGTAATACATACACATATATCACTTATTTTATGTTACTAGTGAAATGAACACCTGTTACGTATGTATCTGGTTTATTCAGAATCACCTACAGAAGTTGTAATATTTTCAAACTAGACCAAAAACTCGAATTGTTAACTATTCTTCTTTCATGTAATACTATCAATAAAAAATACCACATCTTTTATTAACACTTGTTTGGCCAGTTAGTTTGTGTGTGTTTTAATAAAAAAAACCAACATGCGCTTCTTTTCCCTGTTAAACATCACTAAATGTCTTCTATCGTTTTCTTCTTATACATCAATAAGTGTCTTCTATCGTTTTCCTGTTATACATCATTAAATGTCTTTTATTGTTTTCCTGTTATATATCATTAAGTGTCTTCTATCGTTTTCCTCTTATACATCATTAAGTGTCTCCTATAGTTTTCCTGTTACACATCATTAAGTGTCTTCTATCGTTTTCCTGTTATACATCATTAAGTGTCTTTATCGTTTTTTTCTTATACATCATTAAGTGTCTCCTATTGTTTTCCTCTTATACATCATTAAATGTCTTTTATTGTTATACATCATTAAGTGTCTTTTATTGTTTTCCTCTTATACATCATTAAGTGTCTTCTATCGTTTT
The DNA here is from genome assembly GCF_004210375.1 of Tachypleus tridentatus. Classification (NCBI taxonomy): domain Eukaryota; kingdom Metazoa; phylum Arthropoda; class Merostomata; order Xiphosura; family Limulidae; genus Tachypleus; species Tachypleus tridentatus. Next base: position 148,556,875 of record NC_134826.1, on the reverse strand, counting down.
CCTGTTATACATCATTAAATGTATTTTATTGTTTTCCTGTTATACATCATTAAGTGTCTTCTATCGTTTTCCTCTTATACATCATTAAGTGTCTTCTATCGTCTTCCTCTTATACATCATTAAGTGTCTTCTATCGTCTTCCTTTTATACATCATTAAGTGTCTTCCATCGTTTTCATCTTATACATCATTAAGTGTCTTCTATCGTTTTCCTGTTATACATCATTAAATGTCTTTTATTGTTTACCTGTTATACATCATTAAAAGTCTTTTATTGTTTACCTGTTATACATCATTAAATGTCTTTTGTTGTTTTTCTCTTATACATCATTAAGTGTCTTCTATCGTTTTTCTCTTATACATCATTAAATGTCTTTTATTGTTTTCCTGTTATACATAATTAAGTGTCTTCTATCGTTTTCCTGTTATACATCATTAAATATCTTTTATTGTTTTCCTGTTATACATCATTAAGTGTCTTCTATCGTTTTCATCTTATACATCATTAAGTGTCTCCTATTGTTTTCCTGTTATACATCATTAAGTGTCTTCTATCCTTTTCCTGTTATACATCATTAAATGTATTTTATTGTTTTCCTGTTATACATCATTAAGTGTCTTCTATCGTTTTCCTGTTATACATCATTAAATGTCTTTTATTGTTTTCCTGTTATACACCATTAAGTGTCTTCTATCGTTTTCCTCTTATACATCATTAAGTGTCTCCTATTGTTTTCCTCTTATACATCATTAAGTGTCTTCTATCGTCTTCCTCTTATACATCATTAAGTGTCTTCTATCGTTTTCATCTTATACATCATTAAGTGTCTCCTATTGTTTTCCTGTTATACATCATTAAGTGTCTTCTATCGTTTTCCTGTTATACATCATTAAGTGTCTTCTATCGTTTTTATCTTATACATCATTAAATGTCTTTTATTGTTATACATCATTAAGTGTCTTTTATTGTTTTCCTGTTATACTTTATCAAGTGTCTTCTATCGTTTTCATCTTATACATCATTAAGTGTCTCCTATTGTTTTCCTGTTATACATCATTAAGTGTCTTCTATCGTTTTCCTGTTATACATCATTAAGTGTCTTCTATCGTTTTTATCTTATACATCATTAAATGTCTTTTATTGTTTTCCTGTTATACATAATTAAGTGTCTTCTATCGTTTTCCTGTTATACATCATTAAATATCTTTTATTGTTTTCCTGTTATACATCATTAAGTGTCTTCTATCGTTTTCATCTTATACATCATTAAGTGTCTCCTATTGTTTTCCTGTTATACATCATTAAGTGTCTTCTATCCTTTTCCTGTTATACATCATTAAATGTATTTTATTGTTTTCCTGTTATACATCATTAAGTGTCTTCTATCGTTTTCCTGTTATACATCATTAAATGTCTTTTATTGTTTTCCTGTTATACACCATTAAGTGTCTTCTATCGTTTTCCTCTTATACATCATTAAGTGTCTCCTATTGTTTTCCTCTTATACATCATTAAGTGTCTTCTATCGTCTTCCTCTTATACATCATTAAGTGTCTTCTATCGTTTTCATCTTATACATCATTAAGTGTCTCCTATTGTTTTCCTGTTATACATCATTAAGTGTCTTCTATCGTTTTCCTGTTATACATCATTAAGTGTCTTCTATCGTTTTTATCTTATACATCATTAAATGTCTTTTATTGTTATACATCATTAAGTGTCTTTTATTGTTTTCCTGTTATACTTTATCAAGTGTCTTCTATCGTTTTCTAGTTATACATCATTAAATGTCTTTTATTGTTTACCTGTTATACATCATTAAATGTCTTCTATCGTTTTCCTCTTATACATCATGAAATGTCTTTTATTGTTTTCCTGTTATACATCATTAAGTGTCTTTTATTATTTTCCTCTTATACATCATTAAGTGTCTTCTATCGTTTCCCTGTTATACATAATTAAATGTATTTTATTGTTTTCCTGTTATACATCATTAAGTGTCTTCTATCGTTTTCCTCTTATACATCATTAAGTGTCTTCTATCGTCTTCCTCTTATACATCATTAAGTGTCTTCTATCGTCTTCCTTTTATACATCATTAAGTGTCTTCCATCGTTTTCATCTTATACATCATTAAGTGTCTTCTATCGTTTTCCTGTTATACATCATTAAGTGTCTTTTATCGTTTTCCTCTTATACATTATTATGTGTCTTCTATCGTTTTCCTCTTATACATCATTAAGTGTCTTCTATCGTTTTCATCTTATACATCATTAAGTGTATCCTATTGTTTTCATGTTGTACATCATTAAATGTCTTCTATCGTTTTCCTGTTATACATCATTAAGTGCATTCTATCGTTTTCATCTTATACATCATTAAATGTCTTTTATTGTTATACATCACTAAGTGTCTTCTATCGTGTTCCTCTGATACATCATTAACGTCTTCTATCGTTTTCCTCTTATACATCATTAAATGTCTTTTGTTGTTTTCCTGTTATACATCATTAAGTGTCTTCTATCGTTTCCCTCTTATACATCATTAAGTGTCTTTTATTGTTTTCCTGTTATACATCATTGTCTTCTATCGTTTTCCTGTTATACATCAATGTCTTCTATTGTTTTCCTGTTATACATCATTAAGTGTCTTCTATCATTTTCATGTTATACATCATTAAGTGTCTTCTATCGTTTTCATGTTATACATCATTAAGTGTCTTTTATTGTTTTCCTCATATACATCATTAAGTGTCTTCTATCGTTTTCCTGTTATACATCATTAAATGTCTTTTATTGTTTACCTGTTATACATCATTAAATGTCTTTTATTGTTTTCCTCTTATACATCATTAAGTATCTTCTATCGTTTCCCTGTTATACATCATTAAGTGTGTTCTATCGTTTTCCTCTTATACATCATTAAGTGTCTTCTATCGTTTTCCTGTTATACATCATTAAGTGTATTTTATGGTTCTCCTGTTATACATCATTGTCTTCTATTGTTTTCCTGTTATACATCATTAAATGTCTTTTATTGTTTACCTGTTATACATCATTAAATGTCTTTTATTGTTTTCCTCTTATACATCATTAAGTGTCTTCTATCGTTTTCCTCTTATACATCATTAAGTGTGTTCTATCGTTTTCCTCTTATACATCATTAAGTGTCTTCTATCGTTTTCCTGTTATACATCATTAAGTGTATTTTATGGTTTTCCTGTTATACATCATTGTCTTCTATTGTTTTCCTGTTATACATCATTAAGTGTCTTCTATCATTTTCCAGGTATACATCACTATGTATCTTCTATAGTTTTCCTGTTATACATCATTAAGTGTCTTTTATTATTTTCCTCTTATACATTATTAAATGTCTTCTATCGTTTCCCTGTTATACATCATTAAATGTATTTTATTGTTTTCCTGTTATACATCATTAAGTGTCTTCTATCGTTTTCCTCTTATGCATCATTAAGTGTCTCCTATTGTTTTCCTCTTATACATCATTAAGTGTCTTCTATCGTCTTCCTCTTATACATCATTAAGTGTCTTCCATCGTTTTCATCTTATACATCATTAAGTGTCTCCTATCGTTTTCCTCTTATACATCATTAAGTGTCTTCTATCGTTTTCATCTTATACATCATTAAATGTCTTTTATTGTTAAAGATCATTAAGTGTCTTCTATCGTGTTCCTTTGATACATCATTAACGTCTTCTATCGTTTTCCTCTTATACATCATTAAATGTCTTTTATTGTTTTCCTCTTATACATCATTAAGTGTCTTTTATTGTTTTCCTGTTATACATCATTAAGTGTCTTCTATCGTTTTCCTCTTATACATCATTAAGTGTCTTCTATCGTTTTCCTGTTATACATCATTAAGTGTATTTTATGGTTTTCCTGTTATACATCATTGTCTTCTATCGTTTTCCTGTTATACATCATTGTCTTCTATTGTTTTCCTGTTATACATCATTAAGTGTCTTCTATCATTTTCATGTTATACATCATTAAGTGTCTTCTATCGTTTTCATGTTATACATCATTAAGTGTCTTTTATTGTTTTCCTCATATACATCATTAAGTGTCTTCTATCGTTTTCCTCTTATACATCATTAAGTGTGTTCTATCGTTTTCCTCTTATACATCATTGTCTTCTATCGTTTTCCTGTTATACATCATTAAGTGTATTTTATGGTTTTCCTGTTATACATCATTGTCTTCTATTGTTTTCCTGTTATACATCATTAAGTGTCTTCTATCATTTTCTAGGTATACATCACTATGTATCTTCTATAGTTTTCCTTTTATACATCATTAAGTGTCTTTTATTGTTTTCCTGTTATACATCACTAAGTATCTTCTATAGTTTTCCGGTTATACATCACTTAGTGTCTTGTAAACGTACCTCATTTATCGAACACTGTTTTTCTGTTCGCGATGTTATATTATCAATCCATAGAAGTTTCTAACTCAACTATATGATAGTGAATAGTGATTAACTTTGTAGATTTTAACTGATGTAGTGGTAGGAACGTGACATGAAATTCACATGAAATGTTTATGGAACAAGCTGTCTGCTCTTTATACACCATGGAGAACCGAATCATGTATTTTATCGACGTGAACCCTTGATATGACTGTTTAACCAGACGAGAACAGCCAATAGTTGATACTCTTTCAGGCAAATGTTTTTGTGGTGTGTGAAACCGAAAGTAGCAATATTAAGTTAACTAAATGTGAAATCTAGGAACGGAGATCTGATGGTTCATGTTTGTATTATTTTGAACGATTTATAATTGTATCGCATAACAACGTCGACGCTGCGATCGCTTTTATTCAAGCTTATATTTCAATAAATATCGATTTAAGAATAGAAAACTGATCCTTAATTTGAAAACATGGTGTCGAGAGAAGCCTAGTGATTAGTATACTCCGTTTGTGAATCCCAAAGATTTATGGTTTGCGTCTTGTTACTGGGAGAGAGCGAGAAAACTTTCCGCTCTGTTCTACCTATCCTTTACAGTAATTTTGATTTAAAATCTTTCAGACCGCAAAGAGAACAGGAAGATGATAGGGGGCGCTCAGAAACAGTTGTTCCTTTTCAGTCCCAAGCGCGAAATTAAGGTTACTGTTCGCATAAATAAATCTTAAGGGCGTATAGCGGATGGCACGATGCTTACCAAAGTTTTCTTAGAATTAATTATTATGAAAGCATATTTATGACTTATTACTAATTAGAGCGGATTGAATAAGTGACTAAACTTTCTGTAGCATCCGAGGAAAGCGAAGGGAGAGAAGACCTTTTGTTAGTTTTATTACATCAAACCACATCTGGTCATCTGCTGAGTCTACCGAAGGGAATCGATACCCTGATTTTAGCGTTGTAAATCCGTAGATCCTAGGAAGAGAAGAGACCGAAATATTTCCGTCCTTCTAGTCGCCTACTCTAGTACAAAATTAGAGACTTCTATGGTAACTCTTTTTGTAAATTGGTGCACAGTGTAGTTATTCGCGAAAATTCTGAGCGGTATCACTAAGAGTTCCCACACCTTAACCTGTGGATGCGTTATAAGAGTTATAGTCATTCCTTTAGCATATGGTCGGTGATAGAGCGCTTTTGTCCGGCTTCTTCCTCTCTCTGCAACGTCCTTCATGGCCAAATGTTTAAGGCACTCGACTTGTAATCCGAGGATCGCGGGTTCGAATCCACATCACACCAAACATGTTCGCCCTTTCAACCGTGGGGACGTTATAATGTGACGGTCAATCCCACTATTCGTTGGTAAAAGTGTAGCCCAAGAGTTGGCGGTGGGTGGTGATGACTAGTTACCTTCCTCTTAGTCTTACACTGCTAAATTAGGTACGGCTAGCACAGATAGCCATCGTGTAGCTCTGCTAGAAATTGAAAGCAAACAAACCAAACCAAATCTCTCTCTGGTCAGTGGTTCAGTAGCAGATACGGTGATGAGCGATATAAACCCTAAAGACAAATAAAAAAACACAGATCAAACAAGTATTTCACTTTTCATACAGACAAGGCGAATTACTGAATATCCACTACACTTAGAGGCCTCAACGATCAAGATACAAATAGTTATATAGTTCTACAATAGAGTGGAAAACGTAGAATATTTGACCAGAAAAATTTTTTTGCGAATATCTCTTCCCAATGAATAGTCTTACTGACGGAAAAACAACAAATAAATAAAATTTTAATTTTGTTAATATTGTTCTAGCCGAATGCGGTTTGTGTTCGATACACGTGACAAACTAGATGTGTGTGTGAGACTGTCTGAGAATAATCACTACCATTCTTGTCGCTAGAGGGGTGCAGAAAGAGTTTTACTGGTTTCAGAGATGAATAGCTGAATCAAACCCCCGCTGGAGCGTACTTTCACACCATATGGAAATAGTATTGTGTGTAGCGCAGTTTTCTGTGGGCCAATTTCTGGTAAACAACATACGTTCTACCTATAGGGCGCAGAAGGGCAACCATTGTATACATTTAAAGTTTGTTGAAAGAGAAGAGTTAGCTCGCGGGACACGTTTTGTAGCTTACTGCCCCATCCTTAGCACGTGCGGGCACTGTCCTATTAAACTCACTAGAAGATAACACCTCACAATCAGTCTTGATCAGTCTTGATATTAGAAGTCTCTAACAACTATTGATAACACCTCTCACAATCAGTCTTGATATTAGAAGTCTCTAACAACTATTGATAACACCTCTCACAATCAGTCTTAAAATCAGAAGACTATAACAACTATTGAAAACACCTCCCACAATCAGTCTTGATATTAGAAGACTCTAACAACTATTGATAACACCTCCCACAATCAGTCTTGATATTAGAAGACTCTAACAACTATTGATAACACCTCCCACAATCAGTCTTGATATTAGAAGACTCTAACAACTATTGATAACACCTCCCACAATCAGTTTTGATGTTAGACAACTCTAACAACTATTGATAACACCTCTCATAATCAGTCTTGATATTAGAAGACTCTAACAACTATTGATAACACCTCCTCACAATCAGTCTTGATATTAGAAGACTCTAACAACTATTGATAACACCTCCCACAATCAGTCTTGATATTAGAAGACTCTAACAACTATTGATAACACCTCCCACAATCAGTCTTGATATTAGAAGACTCTAACAACTATTGATAACACCTCACAATCACAATCAGTCTTGATATTAGAAGACTCTAACAACTATTGATAACACCTCCCACAATCAGTCTTGATATTAGAAGACTCTAACAACTATTGATAACACCTCCCACAATCAGTCTTGATATTAGAAGACTCTAACAACTATTGATAACACCTCCCACAATCAGTCTTGATATTAGAAGACTCTAACAACTATTGATAACACCTCTCACAATCAGTCTTGATATTAGAAGTCTCTAACAACTATTGATAACACCTCCCACAATCAGTCTTGATATTAGAAGTCTCTAACAACTATTGATAACACCTCCCACAATCAGTCTTGATATTAGAAGACTCTAACAACTATTGATAACACCTCCCACAATCAGTCTTGATATTAGAAGACTCTAACAACTATTGATAACACCTCCCACAATCAGTCTTGATATTAGAAGACTCTAACAACTATTTATAACACCTCTCACAATCAGTCTTGATATTAGAAGACTCTAACAACTATTGATAACACCTCCCACAATCAGTCTTGATATTAGAAGACTCTAACAACTATTGATAACACCTCCCACAATCAGTCTTGATATTAGAAGACTCTAACAACTATTGATAACACCTCCCACAATCAGTCTTGATATTAGAAGACTCTAACAACTATTGATAACACCTCCCACAATCAGTCTTGATATTAGAAGACTCTAACAACTATTGATAACACCTCCCACAATCAGTCTTGATATTAGTCTTAACAACTATTAGACAGAGTCTCTAACAACTATTGATAACACCTCCCACAATCAGTCTTGATATTAGAAGACTCTAACAACTATTGATAACACCTCCCACAATCAGTCTTGATATTAGAAGACTCTAACAACTATTGATAACACCTCCACACAATCAGTCTTGATATTAGAAGTCTCTAACAACTATTGATAACACCTCCCACAATCAGTCTTGATATTAGAAGACTCTAACAACTATTGATAACACCTCCCACAATCAGTCTTGATATTAGAAGACTCTAACAACTATTGATAACACCTCCCACAATCAGTCTTGATATTAGAAGACTCTAACAACTATTGATAACACCTCCCACAATCAGTCTTGATATTAGAAGACTCTAACAACTATTGATAACACCTCCCACAATCAGTCTTGATATTAGAAGACTCTAACAACTATTGATAACACCTCAGTCATATTAGAAGACTCTAATCAGTCTTGATATTAGAAGACTCTAACAACTATTGATAACACCTCTCACAATCAGTCTTGATATTAGAAGACTCTAACAACTATTGATAACACCTCCCACAATCAGTCTTGATATTAGAAGACTCTAACAACTATTGATAACACCTCTCACAATCAGTCTTGATATTAGAAGACTATAACAACTATTGATAACACCTCCCACAATCAGTCTTGATATTAGAAGACTCTAACAACTATTGATAACACCTCTCACAATCAGTCTTGATATTAGAAGACTCTAACAACTATTGATAACACCTCCCACAATCAGTCTTGATATTAGAAGACTCTAACAACTATTGATAACACCTCCCACAATCAGTCTTGATATTAGAAGACTCTAACAACTATTGATAACACCTCCACATATTAGAAGACTCTAACAACTCAGTCTTGATATTAGAAGACTCTAACAACTATTGATAACACCTCCACAATCAGTCTTGATATTAGAAGACTCTAACAACTATTGATAACACCTCCCACAATCAGTCTTGATATTAGAAGACTCTAACAACTATTGATAACACCTCCCACAATCAGTCTTGATATTAGAAGACTCTAACAACTATTGATAACACCTCCCACAATCAGTCTTGAATCAGAAGTCAACTTGATATTAGATATTAGAAGACTCTAACAACTATTGATAACACCTCCCACAATCAGTCTTGATATTAGAAGACTCTAACAACTATTGATAACACTTCCCACAATCAGTCTTGATATTAGAAGACTCTAACAACTATTGATAACACCTCCCACAATCAGTCTTGATATTAGAAGACTCTAACAACTATTTATAACACCTCTCACAATCAGTCTTGATATTAGAAGACTCTAACAACTATTGATAACACCTCTCACAATCAGTCTTGATATTAGAAGACTCTAACAACTATTGATAACACCTCCCACAATCAGTCTTGATATTAGAAGACTCTAACAACTATTGATAACACCTCTCACAATCAGTCTTGATATTAGAAGACTCTAACAACTATTGATAACACCTCCCACAATCAGTCTTGATATTAGAAGACTCTAACAACTATTGATAACACCTCTCACAATCAGTCTTGATATTAGAAGACTCTAACAACTATTGATAACACCTCCCACAATCAGTCTTGATATTAGAAGACTCTAACAACTATTGATAACACCTCCCACAATCAGTCTTGATATTAGAAGACTCTAACAACTATTGATAACACCTCCCACAATCAGTCTTGATATTAGAAGACTCTAACAACTATTGATAACACCTCTCACAATCAGTCTTGATATTAGAAGACTCTAACAACTATTGATAACACCTCCCACAATCAGTCTTGATATTAGAAGACTCTAACAACTATTGATAACACCTCCCACAATCAGTCTTGATATTAGAAGACTCTAACAACTATTGATAACACCTCTCACAATCAGTCTTGATATTAGAAGACTCTAACAACTATTGATAACACCTCCCACAATCAGTCTTGATATTAGAAGACTCTAACAACTATTGATAACACCTCTCACAATCAGTCTTGATATTAGAAGACTCTAACAACTATTGATAACACCTCCCACAATCAGTCTTGATATTAGAAGACTCTAACAACTATTGATAACACCTCCCACAATCAGTCTTGATATTAGAAGACTCTAACAACTATTGATAACACCTCAAAAATCAGTCTTGATATTAGAAGATTCTAACAACTATTGATAACACCTCCCACAATCAGTCTTGATATTAGAAGACTCTAACAACTATTGATAACACCTCTCACAATCAGTCTTGATATTAGAAGACTCTAACAACTATTTATAACACCTCTCACAATCAGTCTTGATATTAGAAGACTCTAACAACTATTGATAACACCTCTCACAATCAGTCTTGATATTAGAAGTCTCTAACAACTATTGATAACACCTCCCACAATCAGTCTTGATATTAGAAGACTCTAACAACTATTGATAACACCTCCACACAATCAGTCTTGATATTAGAAGACTCTAACAACTATTGATAACACCTCCCACAATCAGTCTTGATATTAGAAGACTCTAACAACTATTGATAACACCTCTCACAATCAGTCTTGATATTAGAAGACTCTAACAACTATTGATAACACCTCCACAATCAGTCTTGATATTAGAAGACTCTAACAACTATTGATAACACCTCCACAATCAGTCTTGATATTAGAAGACTCTAACAACTATTGATAACACCTCTCACAATCAGTCTTGATATTAGAAGACTCTAACAACTATTGATAACACCTCTCACAATCAGTCTTGATATTAGAAGACTCTAACAACTATTGATAACACCTCTCACAATCAGTCTTGATATTAGAAGACTCTAACAACTATTGATAACACCTCACCACAATCAGTCTTGATATTAGAAGACTCTAACAACTATTGATAACACCTCCCACAATCAGTCTTGATATTAGAAGACTCTAACAACTATTGATAACACCTCCCACAATAGATAGAAGACTCTAACAACTATTGATAACACCTCCCACAATCAGTCTTGATATTAGAAGACTCTAACAACTATTGATAACACCTCCCACAATCAGTCTTGATATTAGAAGACTCTAACAACTATTGATAACACCTCCCACAATCAGTCTTGATATTAGAAGACTCTAACAACTATTGATAACACCTCCCACAATCAGTCTTGATATTAGAAGACTCTAACAACTATTGATAACACCTCCCACAATCAGTCTTGATATTAGAAGACTCTAACAACTATTGATAACACCTCCCACAATCAGTCTTGATATTAGAAGACTCTAACAACTATTGATAACACCTCCCACAATCAGTCTTGATATTAGAAGACTCTAACAACTATTGATAACACCTCCCACAATCAGTCTTGATATTAGAAGACTCTAACAACTATTGATAACACCTCCCACAATCAGTCTTGATATTAGAAGACTCTAACAACTATTGATAACACCTCCCACAATCAGTCTTGATATTAGAAGACTCTAACAACTATTGATAACACCTCTCACAATCAGTCTTGATATTAGAAGACTCGAACAACTATTTATAACATCTTTCACAATCACTCTTGATACTAGAAGACTCTAACAACTATTGATAACACCTCCCACAATCAGTCTTGATATTAGAAGACTCTAACAACTATTGATAACACCTCTCCACAATCAGTCTTGATATTAGAAGACTCTATTGATAACACCTCCACAATAGTCTTGATATTAGAAGACAACAACTATTGATAACACCTCTCACAATCAGTCTTGATATTAGAAGACTCTAACAACTATTGATAACACCTCCCACAATCAGTCTTGATATTAGAAGACTCTAACAACTATTGATAACACCTCAACCAATCAGCTTGATATTAGAAGACTCTAACAACTATTGATAACACCTCCCACAATCAGTCTTGATATTAGAAGTCTCTAACAACTATTGATAACACCTCCACAATCAGTCTTGATATTAGAAGACTCTAACAACTATTGATAACACCTCCCACAATCAGTCTTGATATTAGAAGACTCTAACAACTATTGATAACACCTCCCACAATCAGTCTTGATATTAGAAGACTCTAACAACTATTGATAACACCTCCCACAATCAGTCTTGATATTAGAAGTCTCTAACAACTATTGATAACACCTCCCACAATCAGTCTTGATATTAGAAGACTCTAACAACTATTGATAACACCTCTCACAATCAGTCTTGATATTAGAAGACTCTAACAACTATTGATAACACCTCTCACAATCAGTCTTGATATTAGTAGACTCTAACAACTATTGATAACACCTCTCACAATCAGTCTTGATATTAGAAGACTCTAACAACTATTGATAACACCTCCCACAATCAGTCTTGATATTAGAAGACTCTAACAACTATTGATAACACCTCCTCACAATCAGTCTTGATATTAGAAGACTCTAACAACTATTGATAACACCTCTCACAATCAGTCTTGATATTAGAAGACTCTAACAACTATTGATAACACCTCCCACAATCAGTCTTGATATTAGAAGACTCTAACAACTAGTGATAACACCTCCCACAATCAGTCTTGATATTAGAAGACTCTAACAACTATTGATAACACCTCCCACAATCAGTCTTGATATTAGAAGACTCTAACAACTATTGATAACACCTCCCACAATCAGTCTTGATATTAGAAGACTCTAACAACTATTGATAACACCTCCCACAATCAGTCTTGATATTAGAAGTCTCTAACAACTATTGATAACACCTCCCACAATCAGTCTTGATATTAGAAGACTCTAACAACTATTGATAACACCTCACCTCCACAATCAGTCTTGATATTAGAAGACTCTAACAACTATTGATAACACCTTTCTCAAGCAGTCTTGATATTAGAAGTCTCTAACAACTATTGATAACACCTCCCACAATCAGTCTTGATATTAGAAGACTCTAACAACTATTGATAACACCTCCCACAATCAGTCTTGATATTAGAAGACTCTAACAACTATTGATAACACCTCCCACAATCAGTCTTGATATTAGAAGTCTCTAACAACTATTGATAACACCTCCCACAATCAGTCTTGATATTAGAAGACTCTAACAACTATTGATAACACCTCCCAATCACAATCAGTCTTGATATTAGAAGACTCTAACAACTATTGATAACACCTCTCACAATCAGTCTTGATATCAGAAGACTATAACAACTATTGATAACACCTCCCACAATCAGTCTTGATATTAGAAGACTCTAACAACTATTTATAACACCTCTCACAATCAGTCTTGATATTAGAAGACTCTAACAACTATTGATAACACCTCTCACAATCAGTCTTGATATTAGAAGACTCTAACAACTATTGATAACACCTCCCACAATCAGTCTTGATATTAGAAGACTCTAACAACTATTGATAACACCTCCCACAATCAGTCTTGATATTAGAAGACTCTAACAACTATTGATAACACCTCCCACAATCAGTCTTGATATTAGAAGACTCTAACAACTATTGATAACACCTCCCACAATCAGTCTCGATATTAGAAGACTCTAACAACTATTCTTGATAAGAAGACTCTAACAACTATTGATAACACCTCCCACAATCAGTCTTGATATTAGAAGACTCTAACAACTATTGATAACACCTCCCACAATCAGTCTTGATATTAGAAGTCTCTAACAACTATTGATAACACCTCCCACAATCAGTCTTGATATTAGAAGACTCTAACAACTATTGATAACACCTCCCACAATCAGTCTTGATATTAGAAGTCTCTAACAACTATTGATAACACCTCCCACAATCAGTCTTGATATTAGAAGACTCTAACAACTATTGATAACACCTCCCACAATCAGTCTTGATATTAGAAGACTCTAACAACTATTGATAACACCTCCCACAATCAGTCTTGATATTAGAAGACTCTAACAACTATTGATAACACCTCCCACAATCAGTCTTGATATTAGAAGACTCTAACAACTATTGATAACACCTCCCACAATCAGTCTTGATATTAGAAGACTCTAACAACTATTGATAACACCTCTCACAATCAGTCTTGATATTAGAAGACTCTAACAACTATTGATAACACCTCCCACAATCAGTCTTGATATTAGAAGTCTCTAACAACTATTGATAACACCTCCCACAATCAGTCTTGATATTAGAAGACTCTAACAACTATTGATAACACCTCCAATCACAATCAGTCTTGATATTAGAAGACTCTAACAACTATTGATAACACCTCTCACAATCAGTCTTGATATTAGAAGACTCTAACAACTATTTATAACACCTCTCACAACCAGTCTTGATATTAGAAGACTCTAACAACTATTTATAACACCTCTCACAATCAGTCTTGATATTAGAAGACTCTAACAACTATTGATAACACCTCCCACAATCAGTTTTGATATTAGACAACTCTAACAACTATTGATAACACCTCCCACAATCAGTCTTGATATTAGAAGACTCTATTGATAACACCTCCCACTAGTTTGATAAGAAGACTCTAACAACTATTGATAACACCTCCCACAATCAGTCTTGATATTAGAAGACTCTAACAACTATTGATAACACCTCCCACAATCAGTCTTGATATTAGAAGACTCTAACAACTATTGATAACACCTCCCACAATCAGTCTTGATATTAGAAGACTCTAACAACTATTGATAACACCTCACCACAATCAGTCTTGATATTAGAAGACTCTAACAACTATTGATAACACCTCCCACAATCAGTCTTGATATTAGAAGACTCTAACAACTATTGATAACACCTCCCACAATCAGTCTTGATATTAGAAGACTCTAACAACTATTGATAACACCTCTCACAATCAGTCTTGATATTAGAAGACTCTAACAACTATTGATAACACCTCTCACAATCAGTCTTGATATTAGAAGACTCTAACAACTATTGATAACACCTCTCACAATCAGTCTTGATATTAGAAGACTCTAACAACTATTGATAACACCTCTCACAATCAGTCTTGATATTAGAAGACTCTAACAACTATTGATAACACCTCTCACAATCAGTCTTGATATTAGAAGACTCTAACAACTATTGATAACACCTCCCACAATCAGTCTTGATATTAGAAGACTCTAACAACTATTGATAACACCTCCCACAATCAGTCTTGATATTAGAAGACTCTAACAACTATTGATAACACCTCCACAATCACAATCAGTCTTGATATTAGAAGACTCTAACAACTATTGATAACACCTCCCACAATCAGTCTTGATATTAGAAGACTCTAACAACTATTGATAACACCTCCCACAATCAGTCTTGATATTAGAAGACTCTAACAACTATTGATAACACCTCCCACAATCAGTCTTGATATTAGAAGACTCTAACAACTATTGATAACACCTCTCACAATCAGTCTTGATATTAGAAGACTCTAACAACTATTGATAACACCTCTAGTCTTGATATTAGAAGACTCTAACAACTATTGATAACACCTCCCACAATCAGTCTTGATATTAGAAGACTCTAACAACTATTGATAACACCTCCCACAATCAGTCTTGATATTAGAAGACTCTAACAACTATTGATAACACCTCCCACAATCAGTCTTGATATTAGAAGACTCTAACAACTATTGATAACACCTCCCACAATCAGTCTTGATATTAGAAGACTCTAACAACTATTGATAACACCTCCCACAATCAGTCTTGATATTAGAAGTCTCTAACAACTATTGATAACACCTCCCACAATCAGTCTTGATATTAGAAGACTCTAACAACTATTGATAACACCTCAAAAATCAGTCTTGATATTAGAAGATTCTAACAACTATTGATAACACCTCCCACAATCAGTCTTGATATTAGAAGACTCTAACAACTATTGATAACACCTCCCACAATCAGTCTTGATATTAGAAGACTCTAACAACTATTGATAACACCTCTCACAATCAGTCTTGATATTAGAAGACTCTAACAACTATTGATAACACCTCCCTCACAATCAGTCTTGATATTAGAAGACTCTAACAACTATTGATAACACCTCTCACAATCAGTCTTGATATTAGAAGACTCTAACAACTATTTATAACACCTCTCACAATCAGTCTTGATATTAGAAGACTCTAACAACTATTGATAACACCTCTCACAATCAGTCTTGATATTAGAAGACTCTAACAACTATTGATAACACCTCCCACAATCAGTCTTGATATTAGAAGACTCTAACAACTATTGATAACACCTCCCACAATCAGTCTTGATATTAGAAGACTCTAACAACTATTGATAACACCTCCCACAATCAGTCTTGATATTAGAAGTCTCTAACAACTATTGATAACACCTCCCACAATCAGTCTTGATATTAGAAGACTCTAACAACTATTGATAACACCTCCCACAATCAGTCTTGATATTAGAAGTCTCTAACAACTATTGATAACACCTCCCACAATCAGTCTTGATATTAGAAGACTCTAACAACTATTGATAACACCTCCCACAATCAGTCTTGATATTAGAAGACTCTAACAACTATTGATAACACCTCCCACAATCAGTCTTGATATTAGAAGATATTAGAAGACTCTAACAACTATTGATAACACCTCCCACAATCAGTCTTGATATTAGAAGACTCTAACAACTATTGATAACACCTCCCACAATCAGTCTTGATATTAGAAGACTCTAACAACTATTGATAACACCTCCCACAATCAGTCTTGATATTAGAAGACTCTAACAACTATTGATAACACCTCTCACAATCAGTCTTGATATTAGAAGACTCTAACAACTATTGATAACACCTCTCACAATCAGTCTTGATATTAGAAGACTCTAACAACTATTGATAACACCTCTCACAATCAGTCTTGATATTAGAAGACTCTAACAACTATTGATAACACCTCCCACAATCAGTCTTGATATTAGAAGACTCTAACAACTATTGATAACACCTCCAGTCTTGATATTAGAAGACTCTACAATCAGTCTTGATATTAGAAGACTCTAACAACTATTGATAACACCTCCCACACTTAGTCTTGATATTAGAAGACTCTAACAACTATTGATAACACCTCAAAAATCAGTCTTGATATTAGAAGATTCTAACAACTATTGATAACACCTCCCACAATCAGTCTTGATATTAGAAGAACAACTATTGATAACTCTAACAACTATTGATAACACCTAACACACAATCAGTCTTGATATTAGAAGACTCTAACAACTATTGATAACACCTCCCACAATCAGTCTTGATATTAGAAGACTCTAACAACTATTGATAACACCTCCCACAATCAGTCTTGATATTAGAAGACTCTAACAACTATTGATAACACCTCCCACAATCAGTCTTGATATTAGAAGACTCTAACAACTATTTGATAACACCTATTGATAACACCTCACACAATCAGTCTTGATATTAGAAGACTCTAACAACTATTGATAACACCTCTCACAATCAGTCTTGATATTAGAAGTCTCTAACAACTATTGATAACACCTTGTCTTGATATTAGAAGACTCTAACAACTATTGATAACACCTCCCACAATCAGTCTTGATATTAGAAGACTCTAACAACTATTGATAACACCTCCCACAATCAGTCTTGATATTAGAAGACTCTAACAACTATTGATAACACCTCCCACAATCAGTCTTGATATTAGAAGACTCTAACAACTATTGATAACACCTCTCACAATCAGTCTTGATATTAGAAGACTCTAACAACTATTGATAACACCTCCCACAATCAGTCTTGATATTAGAAGACTCTAACAACTATTGATAACACCTCCCACAATCAGTCTTGATATTAGAAGTCTCTAACAACTATTGATAACACCTCCCACAATCAGTCTTGATATTAGAAGACTCTAACAACTATTGATAACACCTCCACACTTGATATCAGTCTTGATATTAGAAGACTCTAACAACTATTTATAACACCTCTCACAACCAGTCGAGATATTAGTAGACTCTAACAACTATTGATAACACCTCTCACAATCAGTCTTGATATTAGAAGACTCTAACAACTATTGATAACACCTCCCACAATCAGTCTTGATATTAGAAGACTCTAACAACTATTTATAACACCTCTCACAATCAGTCTTGATATTAGAAGACTCTAACAACTATTGATAACACCTCTCACAATCAGTCTTGATATTAGAAGACTCTAACAACTATTGATAACACCTCTCACAATCAGTCTTGATATTAGAAGACTCTAACAACTATTGATAACACCTCTCACAATCAGTCTTGATATTAGAAGACTCTAACAACTATTGATAACACCTCCCACAATCAGTCTTGATATTAGAAGACTCTAACAACTATTGATAACACCTCCCACAATCAGTCTTGATATTAGAAGACTCTAACAACTATTGATAACACCTCCCACAATCAGTCTTGATATTAGAAGACTCTAACAACTATTGATAACACCTCCCACAATCAGTCTTGATATTAGAAGACTCTAACAACTATTGATAACACCTCCCACAATCAGTCTTGATATTAGAAGACTCTAACAACTATTGATAACACCTCCCACAATCAGTCTTGATATTAGAAGTCTCTATTGAACAACTATTTGATAAGAAGACTCTAACAACTATTGATAACAATCACAATCAGTCTTGATATTAGAAGACTCTAACAACTATTGATAACACCTCTCACAATCAGTCTTGATATTAGAAGACTCTAACAACTATTGATAACACCTCCCACAATCAGTCTTGATATTAGAAGACTCTAACAACTATTGATAACACCTCCCACAATCAGTCTTGATATTAGAAGACTCTAACAACTATTGATAACACCTCCCACAATCAGTCTTGATATTAGAAGACTCTAACAACTATTGATAACACCTCCCACAATCAGTCTTGATATTAGAAGACTCTAACAACTATTGATAACACCTCCCACAATCAGTCTTGATATTAGAAGACTCTAACAACTATTGATAACACCTCCCACAATCAGTCTTGATATTAGAAGACTCTAACAACTATTGATAACACCTTGTCTTGATATTAGAAGACTCTAACAACTATTGATAACACCTCTCACAATCAGTCTTGATATTAGAAGACTCTAACAACTATTGATAACACCTCTCACAATCAGTCTTGATATTAGAAGACTCTAACAACTATTGATAACACCTCTCACAATCAGTCTTGATATTAGAAGTCTCTAACAACTATTGATAACACCTCCCACAATCAGTCTTGATATTAGAAGACTCTAACAACTATTGATAACACCTCCCACAATCAGTCTTGATATTAGAAGACTCTAACAACTATTGATAACACCTCCCACAATCAGTCTTGATATTAGAAGACTCTAACAACTATTGATAACACCTCCCACAATCAGTCTTGATATTAGAAGACTCTAACAACTATTGATAACACCTCCCACAATCAGTCTTGATATTAGAAGACTCTAACAACTATTGATAACACCTCCCACAATCAGTCTTGATATTAGAAGACTCTAACAACTATTGATAACACCTCCCACAATCAGTCTTGATATTAGAAGACTCTAACAACTATTGATAACACCTCCCACAATCAGTCTTGATATTAGAAGACTCTAACAACTATTGATAACACCTCCCACAATCAGTCTTGATATTAGAAGACTCTAACAACTATTGATAACACCTCCCACAATCAGTCTTGATATTAGAAGACTCTAACAACTATTGATAACACCTCCCACAATCAGTCTTGATATTAGAAGACTCTAACAACTATTGATAACACCTCCCACAATCAGTCTTGATATTAGAAGACTCTAACAACTATTGATAACACCTCCCACAATCAGTCTTGATATTAGAAGTCTCTAACAACTATTGATAACACCTCCACAATCAGCTTGATATTAGAAGACTCTAACAACTATTGATAACACCTCCCACAATCAGTCTTGATATTAGAAGACTCTAACAACTATTGATAACACCTCCCACAATCAGTCTTGATATTAGAAGTCTCTAACAACAGTCTTGATATTAGAAGACTCTAACAACTATTGATAACACCTCCCACAATCAGTCTTGATATTAGAAGACTCTAACAACTATTGATAACACCTCCCACAATCAGTCTTGATATTAGAAGACTCTAACAACTATTGATAACACCTCCCACAATCAGTCTTGATATTAGAAGACTCTAACAACTATTGATAACACCTCTCACAATCAGTCTTGATATTAGAAGACTCTAACAACTATTGATAACACCTCCCACAATCAGTCTTGATATTAGAAGACTCTAACAACTATTGATAACACCTCCCACAATCAGTCTTGATATTAGAAGACTCTAACAACTATTGATAACACCTCCACAAATCAGTCTTGATATTAGAAGACTCTAACAACTATTGATAACACCTCTCACAATCAGTCTTGATATTAGAAGACTCTAACAACTATTGATAACACCTCTCACAATCAGTCTTGATATTAGAAGACTCTAACAACTATTGATAACACCTCCCACAATCAGTCTTGATATTAGAAGACTCTAACAACTATTGATAACACCTCCCACAATCAGTCTTGATATTAGAAGACTCTAACAACTATTGATAACACCTCCCACAATCAGTCTTGATATTAGAAGACTCTAACAACTATTGATAACACCTCCCACAATCAGTCTTGATATTAGAAGACTCTAACAACTATTGATAACACCTCACACAATCAGTCTTGATATTAGAAGTCTCTAACAACTATTGATAACACCTCCCACAATCAGTCTTGATATTAGAAGACTCTAACAACTATTGATAACACCTCCCACAATCAGTCTTGATATTAGAAGACTCTAACAACTATTGATAACACCTCCCACAATCAGTCTTGATATTAGAAGACTCTAACAACTATTGATAACACCTCCCACAATCAGTCTTGATATTAGAAGACTCTAACAACTATTGATAACACCTCTCACAATCAGTCTTGATATTAGAAGACTCTAACAACTATTGATAACACCTCTCACAATCAGTCTTGATATTAGAAGACTCTAACAACTATTGATAACACCTCCCACAATCAGTCTTGATATTAGAAGACTCTAACAACTATTGATAACACCTCCACAATCACAATCAGTCTTGATATTAGAAGACTCTAACAACTATTGATAACACCTCCCACAATCAGTCTTGATATTAGAAGACTCTAACAACTATTGATAACACCTCTCACAATCAGTCTTGATATTAGAAGACTCTAACAACTATTGATAACACCTCCCACAATCAGTCTTGATATTAGAAGACTCTAACAACTATTGATAACACCTCCCACAATCAGTCTTGATATTAGAAGACTCTAACAACTATTGATAACACCTCTCACAATCAGTCTTGATATTAGAAGACTCTAACAACTATTGATAACACCTCTCACAATCAGTCTTGATATTAGTAGACTCTAACAACTATTGATAACACCTCTCACAATCAGTCTTGATATTAGAAGACTCTAACAACTATTGATAACACCTCCCACAATCAGTCTTGATATTAGAAGACTCTAACAACTATTTATAACACCTCTCACAATCAGTCTTGATATTAGAAGACTCTAACAACTATTGATAACACCTCTCACAATCAGTCTTGATATTAGAAGACTCTAACAACTATTGATAACACCTCACAATCAGTCTTGATATTAGAAGACTCTAACAACTATTGATAACACCTCTTGACAATCAGTCTTGATATTAGAAGACTCTAACAACTATTGATAACACCTCCCACAATCAGTCTTGATATTAGAAGACTCTAACAACTATTGATAACACCTCCCACAATCAGTCTTGATATTAGAAGACTCTAACAACTATTGATAACACCTCCCACAATCAGTCTTGATATTAGAAGACTCTAACAACTATTGATAACACCTCCCACAATCAGTCTTGATATTAGAAGTCTCTAACAACTATTGATAACACCTCCCACAATCAGTCTTGATATTAGAAGACTCTAACAACTATTGATAACACCTCTCACAATCAGTCTTGATATTAGAAGACTCTAACAACTATTGATAACACCTCCCACAATCAGTCTTGATATTAGAAGACTCTAACAACTATTGATAACACCTCCCACTCATTTGATATTAGAAGACAACAACTATTGATAACACCTCACAATCAGTCTTGATATTAGAAGACTCTCTAACAACTATTGATAACACCTCCCACAATCAGTCTTGATATTAGAAGACTCTAACAACTATTGATAACACCTCTCACAATCAGTCTTGATATTAGAAGACTCTAACAACTATTGATAACACCTCACAATCACTTGATATTAGAAGACTCTAACAACTATTGATAACACCTCTCACAATCAGTCTTGATATTAGAAGACTTGATATTAGAAGACTCTAACAACTATTGATAACACCTCTCACAACCAGTCGAGATATTAGTAGACTCTAACAACTATTGATAACACCTCTCACAATCAGTCTTGATATTAGAAGACTCTAACAACTATTGATAACACCTCCCACAATCAGTCTTGATATTAGAAGACTCTAACAACTATTGATAACACCTCCCACAATCAGTCTTGATATTAGAAGACTCTAACAACTATTGATAACACCTCCCAGTCAATCAGTAACACCTCTCACACAATTGATATTAGAAGAACTCACCTAACAACTATTGATAACACCTCCACAATCAGTCTTGATATTAGAAGTCTCTAACAACTATTGATAACACCTCCCACAATCAGTCTTGATATTAGAAGACTCTAACAACTATTGATAACACCTCCCACAATCAGTCTTGATATTAGAAGACTCTAACAACTATTGATAACACCTCCCACAATCAGTCTTGATATTAGAAGTCTCTAACAACTATTGATAACACCTCCCACAATCAGTCTTGATATTAGAAGACTCTAACAACTATTGATAACACCTCCTACAATCAGTCTTGATATTAGAAGACTCTAACAACTATTGATAACACCTCCCACAATCAGTCTTGATATTAGAAGTCTCTAACAACTATTGATAACACCTCCCACAATCAGTCTTGATATTAGAAGACTCTAACAACTATTGATAACACCTCCCACAATCAGTCTTGATATTAGAAGACTCTAACAACTATTGATAACACCTCTCACAATCAGTCTTGATATTAGAAGACTCTAACAACTATTGATAACACCTCTCACAATCAGTCTTGATATTAGAAGACTCTAACAACTATTGATAACACCTCTCACAATCAGTCTTGATATTAGAAGACTCTAACAACTATTGATAACACCTCTCACAATCAGTCTTGATATTAGAAGACTCTAACAACTATTGATAACACCTCTCACAATCAGTCTTGATATTAGAAGACTCTAACAACTATTGATAACACCTCCCACAATCAGTCTTGATATTAGAAGTCTCTAACAACTATTGATAACACCTCCTTGATATTAGAAGACTCTACAATCAGTCTTGATATTAGAAGACTCTAACAACTATTGATAACACCTCCCACAATCAGTCTTGATATTAGAAGACTCTAACAACTATTGATAACACCTCCCACAATCAGTCTTGATATTAGAAGACTCTAACAACTATTGATAACACCTCCACAATCACAATCAGTCTTGATATTAGAAGACTCTAACAACTATTGATAACACCTCTCACAATCAGTCTTGATATTAGAAGACTCTAACAACTATTTGATAACACCTCTCACAAATCAGTCTTGATATTAGAAGACTCTAACAACTATTGATAACACCTCCCACAATCAGTCTTGATATTAGAAGACTCTAACAACTATTGATAACACCTCACACAATCAGTCTTGATATTAGAAGACTCTAACAACTATTGATAACACCTCCCACAATCAGTCTTGATATTAGAAGACTCTCTAACAACTATTGATAACACCTCTCACAATCAGTCTTGATATTAGAAGACTCTAACAACTATTGATAACACCTCCCACAATCAGTCTTGATATTAGAAGACTCTAACAACTATTGATAACACCTCCCACAATCAGTCTTGATATTAGAAGACTCTAACAACTATTGATAACACCTCCCACAATCAGTCTTGATATTAGAAGACTCTAACAACTATTGATAACACCTCCCACAATCAGTCTTGATATTAGAAGACTCTAACAACTATTGATAACACCTCCCACAATCAGTCTTGATATTAGAAGACTCTAACAACTATTGATAACACCTCTAACAACTATTGATAACACCTCCCACAATCAGTCTTGATATTAGAAGACTCTAACAACTATTGATAACACCTCCCACAATCAGTCTTGATATTAGAAGACTCTAACAACTATTGATAACACCTCACACAATCAGTCTTGATATTAGAAGACTCTAACAACTATTGATAACACCTCCCACAATCAGTCTTGATATTAGAAGACTCTAACAACTATTGATAACACCTCTCACAATCAGTCTTGATATTAGAAGACTCTAACAACTATTGATAACACCTCTCACAATCAGTCTTGATATTAGAAGACTCTAACAACTATTGATAACACCTCTCACAATCAGTCTTGATATTAGAAGACTCTAACAACTATTGATAACACCTCTCACAATCAGTCTTGATATTAGAGTCTTAACAACTATTGATAACACTCTACAATCAGTCTTGATATTAGAAGACTCTAACAACTATTGATAACATCTCCCACAATCAGTCTTGATATTAGAAGACTCTAACAACTATTGATAACACCTCCCACAATCAGTCTTGATATTAGAAGACTCTAACAACTATTGATAACACCTCCCACAATCAGTCTTGATATTAGAAGACTCTAACAACTATTGATAACACCTCCCACAATCAGTCTTGATATTAGAAGACTCTAACAACTATTGATAACACCTCCCACAATCAGTCTTGATATTAGAAGACTCTAACAACTATTGATAACACCTCCCACAATCAGTCTTGATATTAGAAGACTCTAACAACTATTGATAACACCTCTCACAATCAGTCTTGATATTAGAAGACTCTAACAACTATTGATAACACCTCTCACAATCAGTCTTGATATTAGAAGACTCTAACAACTATTGATAACACCTCCACAATCAGTCTTGATATTAGAAGACTCTAACAACTATTGATAACACCTCCCACAATCAGTCTTGATATTAGAAGACTCTAACAACTATTGATAACACCTCCCACAATCAGTCTTGATATTAGAAGACTCTAACAACTATTGATAACACCTCCCACAATCAGTCTTGATATTAGAAGACTCTAACAACTATTGATAACACCTCCCACAATCAGTCTTGATATTAGAAGACTCTAACAACTATTGATAACACCTCCCACAATCAGTCTTGATATTAGAAGACTCTAACAACTATTGATAACACCTCCCACAATCAGTCTTGATATTAGAAGACTCTAACAACTATTGATAACACCTCCCACAATCAGTCTTGATATTAGAAGACTCTAACAACTATTGATAACACCTCTCACAATCAGTCTTGATATTAGAAGACTCTAACAACTATTGATAACACCTCTCACAATCAGTCTTGATATTAGAAGACTCTAACAACTATTGATAACACCTCTCACAATCAGTCTTGATATTAGAAGACTCTAACAACTATTGATAACACCTCTCACAATCAGTCTTGATATTAGAAGACTCTAACAACTATTGATAACACCTCTCACAATCAGTCTTGATATTAGAAGACTCTAACAACTATTGATAACACCTCTCAATCAGTCTTGACAATCAGTCTTGATATTAGAAGACTCTAACAACTATTGATAACACCTCCCACAATCAGTCTTGATATTAGAAGACTCTAACAACTATTGATAACACCTCTCACAATCAGTCTTGATATTAGAAGACTCTAACAACTATTGATAACACCTCCCACAATCAGTCTTGATATTAGAAGACTCTAACAACTATTGATAACACCTCAACACAATCAGTCTTGATATTAGAAGACTCTAACAACTATTGATAACACCTCCCACAATCAGTCTTGATATTAGAAGACTCTAACAACTATTGATAACACCTCCCACAATCAGTCTTGATATTAGAAGACTCTAACAACTATTGATAACACCTCCCACAATCAGTCTTGATATTAGAAGACTCTAACAACTATTGATAACACCTCCCACAATCAGTCTTGATATTAGAAGACTCTAACAACTATTGATAACACCTCCCACAATCAGTCTTGATATTAGAAGACTCTAACAACTATTGATAACACCTCTCACAATCAGTCTTGATATTAGAAGTCTCTAACAACTATTGATAACACCTCCCACAATCAGTCTTGATATTAGAAGACTCTAACAACTATTGATAACACCTCTCACAATCAGTCTTGATATTAGAAGACTCTAACAACTATTGATAACACCTCAAAAATCAGTCTTGATATTAGAAGACTCTAACAACTATTGATAACACCTCCCACAATCAGTCTTTGATATTACAATCAGTCTTGATAGAAGTCTCTAACAACTATTGATAACACCTCCCACAATCAGTCTTGATATTAGAAGACTCTAACAACTATTGATAACACCTCCCACAATCAGTCTTGATATTAACAACTATTCTAACAACTATTTGATATTAGATAACACCTCCCACAATCAGTCTTGATATTAGAAGACTCTAACAACTATTGATAACACCTCTCACAATCAGTCTTGATATTAGAAGACTCTAACAACTATTTATAACACCTCTCACAATCAGTCTTGATATTAGAAGACTCTAACAACTATTGATAACACCTCTCACAATCAGTCTTGATATCAGAAGACTATAACAACTATTGATAACACCTCCCACAATCAGTCTTGATATTAGAAGACTCTAACAACTATTGATAACACCTCTCACAATCAGTCTTGATATTAGAAGACTCTAACAACTATTGATAACACCTCCCACAATCAGTCTTGATATTAGAAGACTCTAACAACTATTGATAACACCTCCCACAATCAGTCTTGATATTAGAAGACTCTAACAACTATTGATAACACCTCCCACAATCAGTCTTGATATTAGAAGACTCTAACAACTATTGATAACACCTCCAATCACAAACTCAGTCTTGATATTAGAAGACTCTAACAACTATTGATAACACCTCCCACAATCAGTCTTGATATTAGAAGTCTCTAACAACTATTGATAACACCTCCCACTCTCTAACAACTATTGATAACACCTCCAATCAGTCTTGATATTAGAAGACTCTAACAACTATTGATAACACCTCCCACAATCAGTCTTGATATTAGAAGTCTCTAACAACTATTGATAACACCTCCCACAATCAGTCTTGATATTAGAAGACTCTAACAACTATTGATAACACCTCCACACAATCAGTCTTGATATTAGAAGACTCTAACAACTATTGATAACACCTCCCACAATCAGTCTTGAT
The DNA here is from genome assembly GCF_004210375.1 of Tachypleus tridentatus. NCBI lineage: Eukaryota > Metazoa > Arthropoda > Merostomata > Xiphosura > Limulidae > Tachypleus > Tachypleus tridentatus. Next base: position 148,529,192 of record NC_134826.1, on the reverse strand, counting down.
ATTAGAAGACTCAACTAACAACTATTTGATATAACAACCTATTGATAACACCTCCCACAATCAGTCTTGATATTAGAAGACTCTAACAACTATTGATAACACCTCTCTACAATCAGTCTTGATATTAGAAGACTCTAACAACTATTGATAACACCTCTCACAATCAGTCTTGATATTAGAAGACTCTAACAACTATTGATAACACCTCTCACAATCAGTCTTGATATTAGAAGACTCTAACAACTATTGATAACACCTCTCACAATCAGTCTTGATATTAGAAGACTCTAACAACTATTGATAACACCTCCCACAATCAGTCTTGATATTAGAAGACTCTAACAACTATTGATAACACCTCCCACAATCAGTCTTGATATTAGAAGACTCTAACAACTATTGATAACACCTCCCACAATCAGTCTTGATATTAGAAGACTCTAACAACTATTGATAACACCTCCCACAATCAGTCTTGATATTAGAAGACTCTAACAACTATTGATAACACCTCTCACAATCAGTCTTGATATTAGAAGACTCTAACAACTATTGATAACACCTCTCACAATCAGTCTTGATATTAGAAGACTCTAACAACTATTGATAACACCTCCCACAATCAGTCTTGATATTAGAAGACTCTAACAACTATTGATAACACCTCCCACAATCAGTCTTGATATTAGAAGACTCTAACAACTATTGATAACACCTCCCACAATCAGTCTTGATATTAGAAGACTCTAACAACTATTGATAACACCTCCCACAATCAGTCTTGATATTAGAAGACTCTAACAACTATTGATAACACCTCCCACAATCAGTCTTGATATTAGAAGACTCTAACAACTATTGATAACACCTCCACAAATCAGTCTTGATATTAGAAGACTCTAACAACTATTGATAACACCTCCCACAATCAGTCTTGATATTAGAAGACTCTAACAACTATTGATAACACCTCCCACAATCAGTCTTGATATTAGAAGACTCTAACAACTATTGATAACACCTCCCACAATCAGTCTTGATATTAGAAGACTCTAACAACTATTGATAACACCTCCCACAATCAGTCTTGATATTAGAAGACTCTAACAACTATTGATAACACCTCCCACAATCAGTCTTGATATTAGAAGACTCTAACAACTATTGATAACACCTCCACACAATCAGTCTTGATATTAGAAGACTCTAACAACTATTGATAACACCTCCCACAATCAGTCTTGATATTAGAAGACTCTAACAACTATTGATAACACCTCCCACAATCAGTCTTGATATTAGAAGACTCTAACAACTATTGATAACACCTCCCACAATCAGTCTTGATATTAGAAGACTCTAACAACTATTGATAACACCTCCACAATCAGTCTTGATATTAGAAGTCTCTAACAACTATTGATAACACCTCCCACAATCAGTCTTGATATTAGAAGACTCTAACAACTATTGATAACACCTCTCACAATCAGTCTTGATATTAGAAGACTGTAACAACTATTGATAACACCTCTCACAATCAGTCTTGATATTAGAAGACTCTAACAACTATTGATAACACCTCTCACAATCAGTCTTGATATTAGAAGACTCTAACAACTATTGATAACACCTCTCACAATCAGTCTTGATATTAGAAGACTCTAACAACTATTGATAACACCTCTCACAATCAGTCTTGATATTAGAAGACTCTAACAACTATTGATAACACCTCTCACAATCAGTCTTGATATTAGAAGACTCTAACAACTATTGATAACACCTCTCACAATCAGTCTTGATATTAGAAGACTCTAACAACTATTGATAACACCTCTCACAATCAGTCTTGATATTAGAAGACTCTAACAACTATTGATAACACCTCTCACAATCAGTCTTGATATTAGAAGACTCTAACAACTATTGATAACACCTCTCACAATCAGTCTTGATATTAGAAGACTCTAACAACTATTGATAACACCTCCCACAATCAGTCTTGATATTAGAAGACTCTAACAACTATTGATAACACCTCTCACAATCAGTCTTGATATTAGAAGACTCTAACAACTATTGATAACACCTCCCACAATCAGTCTTGATATTAGAAGACTCTAACAACTATTGATAACACCTCCCACAATCAGTCTTGATATTAGAAGACTCTAACAACTATTGATAACACCTATTACTCTCACAATCAGTCTTGATATTAGAAGACTCTAACAACTATTGATAACACCTCCCACAATCAGTCTTGATATTAGAAGACTCTAACAACTATTGATAACACCTCCCACAATCAGTCTTGATATTAGAAGACTCTAACAACTATTGATAACACCTCCCACAATCAGTCTTGATATTAGAAGACTCTAACAACTATTGATAACACCTCCCACAATCAGTCTTGATATTAGAAGACTCTAACAACTATTGATAACACCTCTCACAATCAGTCTTGATATTAGAAGACTCTAACAACTATTGATAACACCTCTCACACAATCAGTCTTGATATTAGAAGACTCTAACAACTATTGATAACACCTCCCACAATCAGTCTTGATATTAGAAGACTCTAACAACTATTGATAACACCTCTTGATATTAGAAGACAACAACATTGTCTTGATATTAGTAGACTCTAACAACTATTGATAACACCTCTCACAATCAGTCTTGATATCAGAAGACTATAACAACTATTGATAACACCTCCACAATCAGTCTTGATATTAGAAGACTCTAACAACTATTGATAACACCTCCCACAATCAGTCTTGATATTAGAAGACTCTAACAACTATTGATAACACCTCCCACAATCAGTCTTGATATTAGAAGACTCTAACAACTATTGATAACACCTCCCACAATCAGTCTTGATATTAGAAGACTCTAACAACTATTGATAACACTCTAACACAATCAGTCTTGATATTAGAAGACTCTAAAAACTATTGATAACACCTCTCACAATCAGTCTTGATATTAGAAGACTCTAACAACTATTGATAACACCTCCCACAATCAGTCTTGATATTAGAAGTCTCTAACAACTATTGATAACACCTCCCACAATCAGTCTTGATATTAGAAGACTCTAACAACTATTGATAACACCTCCCACAATCAGTCTTGATATTAGAAGACTCTAACAACTATTGATAACACCTCAAAAATCAGTCTTGATATTAGAAGATTCTAACAACTATTGATAACACCTCCCACAATCAGTCTTGATATTAGAAGACTCTAACAACTATTTATAACACCTCTCACAACCAGTCGAGATATTAGAAGACTCTAACAACTATTGATAACACCTCTCACAATCAGTCTTGATATTAGAAGACTCTAACAACTATTGATAACACCTCCCACAATCAGTCTTGATATTAGATCTCTAACAACTATTGATAACACCTCTTTTCAGTCTTGATATTAGAAGACTCTAACAACTATTGATAACACCTCCACAATCAGTCTTGATATTAGAAGACTCTAACCACTATTTATAACACCTCTCACAACCAGTCGAGATATTAGAAGACTCTAACAACTATTGATAACACCTCCCACAATCAGTCTTGATATTACAAAACTCTAACAACTATTGATAACACCTCTCTTAGAAGACTCTAACAACTATTGATAACACCTCCCACAATCAGTCTTGATATTAGAAGTCTCTAACAACTATTGATAACACCTCACAATCAGTCTTGATATTAGAAGACTCTAACAACTATTGATAACACCTCCCACAATCAGTCTTGATATTAGAAGACTCTAACAACTATTGATAACACCTCTCACAAGCAGTCTTGATATTAGAAGACTCTAACAACTATTGATAACACCTCTCACAATCAGTCTTGATATTAGAAGACTCTAACAACTATTGATAACACCTCCCACAATCAGTCTTGATATTAGAAGACTCTAACAACTATTGATAACACCTCCCACAATCAGTCTTGATATTAGAAGACTCTAACAACTATTGATAACACCTCAACTATTGATAACAATCAGTCTTGATATTAGAAGACTCTAACAACTATTGATAACACCTCCCACACTTAGTCTTGATATTAGAAGACTCTAACAACTATTGATAACACCTCAAAAATCAGTCTTGATATTAGAAGATTCTAACAACTATTGATAACACCTCCCACAATCAGTCTTGATATTAGAAGACTCTAACAACTATTGATAACACCTCCCACAATCAGTCTTGATATTAGAAGACTCTAACAACTATTGATAACACCTCCCACAATCAGTCTTGATATTAGAAGACTCTAACAACTATTGATAACACCTCCCACAATCAGTCTTGATATTAGAAGTCTCTAACAACTATTGATAACACCTCCCACAATCAGTCTTGATATTAGAAGACTCTAACAACTATTGATAACACCTCCCACAATCAGTCTTGATATTAGAAGACTCTAACAACTATTGATAACACCTCCCACAATCAGTCTTGATATTAGAAGACTCTAACAACTATTGATAACACCTCCCACAATCAGTCTTGATATTAGAAGACTCTAACAACTATTGATAACACCTCTAATCAGTCTTGATATTAGAAGACTCTAACAACTATTGATAACACCTCCCACAATCAGTCTTGATATTAGAAGACTCTAACAACTATTGATAACACCTCTCACAATCAGTCTTGATATTAGAAGACTCTAACAACTATTGATAACACCTCTCACAATCAGTCTTGATATTAGAAGACTCTAACAACTATTGATAACACCTCTCACAATCAGTCTTGATATTAGAAGACTCTAACAACTATTGATAACACCTCTCACAATCAGTCTTGATATCAGAAGACTATAACAACTATTGATAACACCTCCCACAATCAGTCTTGATATTAGAAGACTCTAACAACTATTGATAACACCTCCCACAATCAGTCTTGATATTAGAAGACTCTAACAACTATTGATAACACCTCTCACAATCAGTCTTGATATTAGAAGACTCTAACAACTATTGATAACACCTCTCACAATCAGTCTTGATATTAGAAGACTCTAACAACTATTGATAACACCTCCACAATCAGTCTTGATATTAGAAGACTCTAACAACTATTGATAACACCTCACCTCCCACAATCAGTCTTGATATTAGAAGTCTCTAACAACTATTGATAACACCTCCCACAATCAGTCTTGATATTAGAAGACTCTAACAACTATTGATAACACCTCCCACAATCAGTCTTGATATTAGAAGACTCTAACAACTATTGATAACACCTCCCACAATCAGTCTTGATATTAGAAGACTCTAACAACTATTGATAACACCTCCCACAATCAGTCTTGATATTAGAAGACTCTAACAACTATTGATAACACCTCCCACAATCAGTCTTGATATTAGAAGACTCTAACAACTATTGATAACACCTCCCACAATCAGTCTTGATATTAGAAGACTCTAACAACTATTGATAACACCTCCCACAATCAGTCTTGATATTAGAAGACTCTAACAACTATTGATAACACCTCCCACAATCAGTCTTGATATTAGAAGACTCTAACAACTATTGATAACACCTCCACAATCAATCAGTCTTGATATTAGAAGACTCTAACAACTATTGATAACACCTCTCACAATCAGTCTTGATATTAGAAGACTCTAACAACTATTGATAACACCTCTCACAATCAGTCTTGATATTAGAAGACTCTAACAACTATTGATAACACCTCTCACAATCAGTCTTGATATTAGAAGACTCTAACAACTATTGATAACACCTCTCACAATCAGTCTTGATATTAGAAGACTCTAACAACTATTGATAACACCTCTCACAATCAGTCTTGATATTAGAAGACTCTAACAACTATTGATAACACCTCCACAATCAGTCTTGATATTAGAAGACTCTAACAACTATTGATAACACCTCTCACAATCAGTCTTGATATTAGAAGACTCTAACAACTATTGATAACACCTCCCACAATCAGTCTTGATATTAGAAGACTCTAACAACTATTGATAACACCTCCTCACAATCAGTCTTGATATTAGAAGACTCTAACAACTATTGATAACACCTCCCACAATCAGTCTTGATATTAGAAGACTCTAACAACTATTGATAACACCTCTTGATATTAGACAACAACTAGTCTTGATATTAGAAGACTCTAACAACTATTGATAACACCTCTCACAATCAGTCTTGATATTAGAAGACTCTAACAACTATTGATAACACCTCTCACAATCAGTCTTGATATTAGAAGACTCTAACAACTATTGATAACACCTCTCACAATCAGTCTTGATATTAGAAGACTCTAACAACTATTGATAACACCTCTCACAATCAGTCTTGATATTAGAAGACTCTAACAACTATTGATAACACCTCCCACAATCAGTCTTGATATTAGAAGACTCTAACAACTATTGATAACACCTCTCACAATCAGTCTTGATATTAGAAGACTCTAACAACTATTGATAACACCTCCCACAATCAGTCTTGATATTAGAAGTCTCTAACAACTATTGATAACACCTCCCACAATCAGTCTTGATATTAGAAGACTCTAACAACTATTGATAACACCTCACCTCACAAATCAGTCTTGATATTAGAAGATTCTAACAACTATTGATAACACCTCCCACAATCAGTCTTGATATTAGAAGACTCTAACAACTATTTATAACACCTCTCACAACCAGTCGAGATATTAGTAGACTCTAACAACTATTGATAACACCTCTCACAATCAGTCTTGATATTAGAAGACTCTAACAACTATTGATAACACCTCTAACAACTACAATCAGTCTTGATATTAGAAGAACAACTATTGATAACACCTCCACCTCACCTCCCACAATCAGTCTTGATATTAGAAGACTCTAACAACTATTGATAACACCTCTCACAATCAGTCTTGATATTAGAAGACTCTAACAACTATTGATAACACCTCTCACAATCAGTCTTGATATTAGAAGACTCTAACAACTATTGATAACACCTCTCACAACCAGTCTTGATATTAGAAGACTCTAACAACTATTGATAACACCTCTCACAATCAGTCTTGATATTAGAAGACTCTAACAACTATTGATAACACCTCCCACAATCAGTCTTGATATTAGAAGACTCTAACAACTATTGATAACACCTCTCACAATCAGTCTTGATATTAGAAGACTCTAACAACTATTGATAACACCTCCCACAATCAGTCTTGATATTAGAAGACTCTAACAACTATTGATAACACCTCCCACAATCAGTCTTGATATTAGAAGACTCTAACAACTATTGATAACACCTCCCACAATCAGTCTTGATATTAGAAGACTCTAACAACTATTGATAACACCTCCCACAATCAGTCTTGATATTAGAAGACTCTAACAACTATTGATAACACCTCTACAATCAGTCTTGATATTAGAAGACTCTAACAACTATTGATAACACCTCCCACAATCAGTCTTGATATTAGAAGACTCTAACAACTATTGATAACACCTCCCACAATCAGTCTTGATATTAGAAGACTCTAACAACTATTGATAACACCTCTCACAATCAGTCTTGATATTAGAAGACTCTAACAACTATTGATAACACCTCCCACAATCAGTCTTGATATTAGAAGACTCTAACAACTATTGATAACACCTCTCACAATCAGTCTTGATATTAGAAGACTCTAACAACTATTGATAACACCTCCCACAATCAGTCTTGATATTAGAAGACTCTAACAACTATTGATAACACCTCCCACAATCAGTCTTGATATTAGAAGACTCTAACAACTATTGATAACACCTCCCACAATCAGTCTTGATATTAGAAGACTCTAACAACTATTGATAACACCTCTCACAATCAGTCTTGATATTAGAAGACTCTAACAACTATTGATAACACCTCCCACAATCAGTCTTGATATTAGAAGACTCTAACAACTATTGATAACACCTCCCACAATCAGTCTTGATATTAGAAGACTCTAACAACTATTGATAACACCTCCCACAATCAGTCTTGATATTAGAAGTCTCTAACAACTATTGATAACACCTCCCACAATCAGTCTTGATATTAGAAGACTCTAACAACTATTGATAACACCTCCCACAATCAGTCTTGATATTAGAAGACTCTAACAACTATTGATAACACCTCCCACAATCAGTCTTGATATTAGAAGACTCTAACAACTATTGATAACACCTCTCACAATCAGTCTTGATATTAGAAGACTCTAACAACTATTTATAACACCTCTCACAATCAGTCTTGATATTAGAAGACTCTAACAACTATTTATAACACCTCTCACAATCAGTCTTGATATTAGAAGACTCTAACAACTATTGATAACACCTCTCACAATCAGTCTTGATATTAGAAGACTATAACAACTATTGATAACACCTCTCACAATCAGTCTTGATATTAGAAGACTCTAACAACTATTGATAACACCTCTCACAATCAGTCTTGATATCAGAAGACTCTAACAACTATTGATAACACCTCCCACAATCAGTCTTGATATTAGAAGACTCTAACAACTATTGATAACACCTCCCACAATCAGTCTTGATATTAGAAGACTCTAACAACTATTGATAACACCTCCCACAATCAGTCTTGATATTAGAAGACTCTAACAACTATTGATAACACCTCTCACAATCAGTCTTGATATTAGAAGACTATAACAACTATTAATAACACCTCTTGACAATCAGTCTTGATATTAGAAGACTCTAACAACTATTGATAACACCTCCCACAATCAGTCTTGATATTAGAAGACTCTAACAACTATTGATAACACCTCCCACAATCAGTCTTGATATTAGAAGACTCTAACAACTATTGATAACACCTCCCACAATCAGTCTTGATATTAGAAGACTCTAACAACTATTGATAACACCTCCCACAATCAGTCTTGATATTAGAAGTCTCTAACAACTATTGATAACACCTCCCACAATCAGTCTTGATATTAGAAGACTCTAACAACTATTGATAACACCTCCCACAATCAGTCTTGATATTAGAAGACTCTAACAACTATTGATAACACCTCAACTATTGATAACACAAATCAGTCTTGATATTAGAAGACTCTAACAACTATTGATAACACCTCTATTAGAAGACACAATCAGTCTTGATATTAGAAGACTCTAACAACTATTGATAACACCTCTCACAATCAGTCTTGATATTAGAAGACTCTAACAACTATTGATAACACCTCCCACAATCAGTCTTGATATTAGAAGACTCTAACAACTATTGATAACACCTCTCACAATCAGTCTTGATATTAGAAGACTCTAACAACTATTGATAACACCTCTACAATCAGTCTTGATATTAGAAGACTCTAACAACTATTGATAACACCTCTCACAATCAGTCTTGATATTAGAAGACTCTAACAACTATTGATAACACCTCTCACAATCAGTCTTGATATTAGAAGACTCTAACAACTATTGATAACACCTCCCACAATCAGTCTTGATATTAGAAGACTCTAACAACTATTGATAACACCTCCACAATCAGTCTTGATATTAGAAGACTCTAACAACTATTGATAACACCTCCCACAATCAGTCTTGATATTAGAAGACTCTAACAACTATTGATAACACCTCCCACAATCAGTCTTGATATTAGAAGACTCTAACAACTATTGATAACACCTCTCACAATCAGTCTTGATATTAGAAGACTCTAACAACTATTGATAACACCTCCACAATCAGTCTTGATATTAGAAGACTCTAACAACTATTGATAACACCTCACACAATCAGTCTTGATATTAGAAGACTCTAACAACTATTGATAACACCTCCCACAATCAGTCTTGATATTAGAAGACTCTAACAACTATTGATAACACCTCCCACAATCAGTCTTGATATTAGAAGACTCTAACAACTATTGATAACACCTCCCACAATCAGTCTTGATATTAGAAGACTCTAACAACTATTGATAACACCTCCCACAATCAGTCTTGATATTAGAAGACTCTAACAACTATTGATAACACCTCCCACAATCAGTCTTGATATTAGAAGACTCTAACAACTATTGATAACACCTCCCACAATCAGTCTTGATATTAGAAGACTCTAACAACTATTGATAACACCTCCCACAATCAGTCTTGATATTAGAAGACTCTAACAACTATTGATAACACCTCCCACAATCAGTCTTGATATTAGAAGACTCTAACAACTATTGATAACACCTCCCACAATCAGTCTTGATATTAGAAGACTCTAACAACTATTGATAACACCTCCCACAATCAGTCTTGATATTAGAAGACTCTAACAACTATTCATAACACCTCTCACAATCAGTCTTGATATCAGAAGACTATAACAACTATTGATAACACCTCCCACAATCAGTCTTGATATTAGAAGACTCTAACAACTATTGATAACACCTCTTACAATCAGTCTTGATATTAGAAGACTCTAACAACTATTGATAACACCTCCCACAATCAGTCTTGATATTAGAAGACTCTAACAACTATTGATAACACCTCTCACAATCAGTCTTGATATTAGAAGACTCTAACAACTATTGATAACACCTCCCACAATCAGTCTTGATATTAGAAGACTCTAACAACTATTGATAACACCTCCCACAATCAGTCTTGATATTAGAAGACTCTAACAACTATTGATAACACCTCTCACAATCAGTCTTGATATTAGAAGACTCTAACAACTATTGATAACACCTCTCACAATCAGTCTTGATATTAGAAGACTCTAACAACTATTTATAACACCTCTCACAACCAGTCTTGATATTAGTAGACTCTAACAACTATTGATAACACCTCTCACAATCAGTCTTGATATCAGAAGACTATAACAACTATTGATAACACCTCCCACAATCAGTCTTGATATTAGAAGACTCTAACAACTATTGATAACACCTCCCACAATCAGTCTTGATATTAGAAGACTCTAACAACTATTGATAACACTTCTCAACAACTAATCAGTCTTGATATTAGAAGACTCTAACAACTATTGATAACACCTCTCACAATCAGTCTTGATATTAGAAGAAGTCTCTAACAACTATTGATAACACCTCCCACAATCAGTCTTGATATTAGAAGACTCTAACAACTATTGATAACACCTCTCACAATCAGTCTTGATATTAGAAACAACTATTGATAACACCTCTCACAATCAGTCTTGATATTAGAGAGTCTCAACTAACAACTATTGATAACACCTCACCTCACAATGAGTCTTGATATTAGAAGTCTCTAACAACTATTGATAACACCTCCCACAATCAGTCTTGATATTAGAAGTCTCTAACAACTATTGATAACACCTCCCACAATCAGTCTTGATATTAGAAGACTCTAACAACTATTGATAACACCTCCCACAATCAGTCTTGATATTAGAAGACTCTAACAACTATTGATAACACCTCTAACAACTATTGATAACACAAATCAGTCTTGATATTAGAAGACTCTAACAACTATTGATAACACCTCCCACAATCAGTCTTGATATTAGAAGACTCTAACAACTATTGATAACACCTCCCACAATCAGTCTTGATATTAGAAGACTCTAACAACTATTGATAACACCTCCCACAATCAGTCTTGATATTAGAAGACTCTAACAACTATTGATAACAGTCTTGATATTAGAAGACTCTAACAACTATTGATAACACCTCCACAATCAGTCTTGATATTAGAAGACTCTAACAACTATTGATAACACCTCCCACAATCAGTCTTGATATTAGAAGACTCTAACAACTATTGATAACACCTCCCACAATCAGTCTTGATATTAGAAGACTCTAACAACTATTGATAACACCTCTCACAATCAGTCTTGATATTAGAAGACTCTAACAACTATTGATAACACCTCTCACAATCAGTCTTGATATTAGAAGACTCTAACAACTATTGATAACACCTCTCACAATCAGTCTTGATATTAGAAGTCTCTAACAACTATTGATAACACCTCCCACAATCAGTCTTGATATTAGAAGACTCTAACAACTATTGATAACACCTCCAATCACAATCAGTCTTGATATTAGAAGACTCTAACAACTATTGATAACACCTCTCACAATCAGTCTTGATATTAGAAGACTCTAACAACTATTGATAACACCTCTCACAATCAGTCTTGATATTAGAAGACTCTAACAACTATTGATAACACCTCTCACAATCAGTCTTGATATTAGAAGACTCTAACAACTATTGATAACACCTCTCACAATCAGTCTTGATATTAGAAGACTCTAACAACTATTGATAACACCTCTCACAATCAGTCTTGATATTAGAAGTCTCTAACAACTATTGATAACACCTCCAATCACAATCAGTCTTGATATTAGAAGACTCTAACAACTATTGATAACACCTCCCACAATCAGTCT